>NW_015440991.1:0-132985 GCF_000150705.2 Paracoccidioides lutzii
TTCATAATAATAAAAAATAACATCTTTAATAAAATTTTATTCGTTATAAGATCTCAGAAGTTGACTTTCTTTTACTTGATGACTCTTTCTACAGCTTGTTTAATTTATTTATTTATTGAATTCTCTAACTGTTTATATCTTTAGCTCTCTAAGTAACTTTATATTTAAATTTTTTATTTATAAGTCTATCTCACTAATATACATTCTAGTGATACTCTAACTTCACTGCTAATATATTAAATTTTTTTTTTGAAATCACTGTACTGCATTCTTCTGATATTTTATCTTTAGATATTTATACTTTTGATTAAACTAGATATTAATTCTTTATGTTCAGTTATATTTTTTGCTTTATTAATTAGATATATTTTATAGTTATATCAATACTTCTCAGATTTATCAATAATATATATATATATTAATAAATTTTTTTTAATTTATTTACAAACGCAAAGAGATAATTTTAATGATTAAAATTTCTCTTTAATCATTAAAGCTTTTGATCTAATAACTTTTTTTAATTTTTTAAAGCTTATTTTTAAAGCTTTAATACATTTTTATATAAATCTCAAGTCAATAAAAATAAAATAATTTATTCAAAATCTACTTATAATATTATAGAAATGATATATTTATTGAAAGTTATCTTGATATATTCAGTATCAGCTTGTTTATGTTCAAAGTTCCTATTGCAACTATCTGACTTAAGAAGAAAACTTCTCTCAATTTTAATTTTTTCTCAATTTAATAATGACAATCTCAATATCTACTTTTTTCACTTTTATCTTTTCCTTATATAAGCAACTTTATATCATATGACTTTTTGATTTAACAGTTAAAGTATTTTACATTTTTTATTCAATCTTTATTTTTTAATCTATTTTTAGTTACTTATAATAGTGTGACTGATATTAATTCATAATTACTTCTTTTTATAGAAGTATTTTTATAATTACTTTGAGTCATAGAAGTTTCTTCATAATTATTTTAATATTATTTTTAATTATTATTATTTGATAGTTATCAGATATTTTAATTATATATACTATTAAAATAGTGAGTAGTTAGAGTATATATCTCTTAAATTTTATAAAAAATGATATAATTAATATAGACTACTATAATTATATATTAAAAATTAAAAAAAAAGTTTATAAAAAAAGTTTACTTTATAATTTTTTTCTTGAATCTGAACTTCATCAGTCAAATATAAGAATTTGATCATAAATATGTAAGAGTTATTCTCATTTCTTATTATTAACTGTCAGCATTTTATTTTTATATTTTTAAGTTTATTAACTTTTATATATATTTTTTACAAATATTTAAACACTTTTTTTATTATTTTAAACTTCTCAGAATAATTTTCTCTTATTTTTAAGACTAAATATCTTGTAGCTTTATTCTTTATTTAGTTTTCAATATAAATAATACAGCTCTATTTAGTTGAAAAGTGATCAGTATTGACAGCCGGCTTATATTTTATTTATTAAAGTATTATTTGAATATTAGTTCTTTTTTATCAATGAGATACTTTGTATGATAGTATAGAATAAGTGAGCTTTGTCCAGTCTTCTCAATAGTGTAAGGTTATAGGCTGAGGCAATTGATAATCACAACTGTCTAAATATTAATATAAAAATCAATTTCATAATTATTTTATTCTACTTTAAAGATTAATCTATTCTGATTTTTAATTATCTTATTATATTTAGCTATTTATTTATTTCATATTTTATTTCTCAGTTTAGTATTCTTATTGCAGCTATTTAGTTAGATAAATATATTCTAATTCTTAGTTTAGTATTTTTATTATAGTTATTTAATTAAATACATAAATTAAAACTTTTATCTTATAATTATTTTGATTCTAGTAAAGTTATAATAGTTAAATTATAACTTAATTAAATAGATATTATAATTTTTAACTCTATTTATTTAAAATAAATAATAATAATAATAATAATAATATCTAGAAAAAATTTAAAATAAACTTTTTAATAATTATAAAGAAAATAAAAACTATCTCTAGAAAATAAAATTTAAATTAAATAAAATATTCATTTAATTTATATAAATTTAAATAATAAGTGAAAAATAATTTCTGTTAAAATTTGTTCTGATTAGAGATAATTTCTTTTATTATCATTTTGAGAAAATAGAATATATATTTTTCATTTAAATCAATCTGGTTGCTATTATACAGCAGTACTGTGATGATGTGATATACTGCATTCATGTCCTGTACTGTTCTTCTCTTATATTTCATATAATGCTGCAAGTGTGCTGTTGCTTGCCATACTGCGTATATACCCACATGAAGTATTATTCCCCATTCTTTTTGCGGGATGGCACTACCGCTATAGTGCGGGCCGATCCGAGAGACTAGTGCAGCGATGAATTAAGTTGGCAGGCGCAAGTGACCTTATTCTCAAGCCCTAAAGTATCTTTTTTGTGGAGAGCCCGCGCAAGCGCGCCAATCAACTTTAATGCTGCTGGTTTGGCTTGGTTTGCATCGACCCGACTTGATCAATCCCAATACCCGTAAGCAAAGAGTTATTGCCGCATAGTTAATTATCAGAGAAGATGTTATTCCATTTCTAACCACACCACTTGAAATGTTACGGCTTCTATCCAGATGCAGATAAACTGATGTGATTGTCAACTAGGTAAGCTATCTCAAGGAAATACTAAGATGCTCTACGACACAGGGGCTTGGGGAAGCTTCTGTTTATATACCCCTTTTCCACTAGCGGTTGCTATGCCGTTGCTAGGAAGTTTCTGTGGGGTATTATTTGTGTACGGGGTAGTTGTTTGCGGGGTGGTTTCTAGACCGTTGCTAGGCAGTTGCTATTACCCTTTTCGGACAATGCCAGTTTCCGTAGCCAGTAGCCATACACCGTCATAGCGCCGTCACATGAAGTAGCTTATCTTGGCTTAGTAGTTTAGACAAGCTGATTTTAGATATTAAGCGCATTCACACCAAAGATAGGAGTCTAAGTTTATATGGTAACATACAGTTTAAAATTGGCTCTGCTTTTGAATAGACTATGTCAATTTCTTAAACCTAATGAATAAGGTTACACTAGTTCCAATGCCGCAAGCCCAACGATAACCCCTGTTCCTGAAAGTTGCCTTGTATGCTAGTTACTGAAGAACTTGACCAAGGTAAGAACTCTTGTACATGTACACTCAGTGAATCAGCCTCTTCTCATGATACTCATACCTGCATCTCTCCACAAACAGGATCAACCTCCTTCAATCCCGGTTAAGCACGGCGGTGTGACCAGGGAGGAGTGGCTGGTCAAAAAGATGCTGGACTCGCGAATCCGCGTGTGAAGGGGCAAGCCAATTCTGAAGTACCGCATCGCGTGGGAGCCTACCTGGGAACAGTGGAGTGCCCTGGTTCCAGGTTGTGAAGAGTTGATCAAAGGATTTCATGTGGAATGGAAAGGCCTGCCATCATTGACTTCTCTGTTGGGTTACAGGCACTTCAAGCAGAAGTACATGTGATGATGAAGCAGAAGAGGAACAATGAGAAACAAACTGATATAAATCAGATAGTACATATTGAGCAGGTTAAATAACATAAGCAATACTTATTCATCATATTAAAGCAGGCTAACTAATACAAACATTACTTATTTATCATAACAGAGTAGTCATTAAACATATTAAATTTCAATCAGCACTATCACATCATCATACACTTTAATAATAGAATCATAAAGTATTTTTGAGTCTTGTGATGTTTCAACAATAATTTCTTTCTTTTTAAAAGAAAACAGCATATTTTGTATGATCTTGTAGAGAGATTTAACACACTTCAATTTTAGTAAAAACTCCTGAAGAAGATATTTCAATTCATTAGCTTGCATGTCATTTCATTTAATTTTTGTAATTTTCATATAAGTTTCAGTATATCATTCTCTCAGCAAATTGCTTGTAGTAAGATATGTGTCTGTCTCTGTCTCTGTAGCTTATTTAATCTTTCTCAACTATGACAAATATACTGTTAGATAAGCACATAGAGGAAAAACTCAAGATCATATCAATAAGTATGATCAACATTAAGAAACACTTCAATTGTCAGTAACTTCTTTATGTAATTCTGATAGTGTGCACTGCTTTGCTCACTTTTAACTTCTTTGACAAGATTTAAATCAATTAACATGTCAAAGAAACTATTTATCTTTTTAAAATTGATTATTAATATATTATTTTTTAAAATATTGTGATGAAGAATGTTTTCATTCAGATAAAAAGACTAATATGTCTTTATTGCATCATAAAATGTCATAAGTAGTTTCAAGAGTGATTTGTACTTGTAGATTAATCAGCCAGTAGATGATATCATCAGACTATGAAGAATATAGTTTTCATAAAATTTCTTATTATGATGTCAAGATTTTCTATATTAGCTTTTTGCTCTCACACTGCTTATCTTACACTGATTATTAAAGCACTTTAGAATCAACATCTTCTAGAGAATTAACATTATTTCAAAATTTAGCATATGATCAGCACAGATCAGCACTTTTTAAAAATCAGTTCTTTAATATCAGTACTTTCTGAAAAATAAAACCAGCACTTCATAGAGATTTAGATTACTTTATTGCTAATTTTTTATTTTATAAAAGATTAGAGATAAAATTTATTGCTACTTATTTATATATATAAATACTTTGAATTGTCAAAGTTTCTTCAATAAATTTAGTGATTATCTACTATTTAATTTTATATATATATTTCATTTATTGTTATTTTCTTCTTTTTATAGCACTCATAGTATCTATATATCTACTCTATTATAATTTTAGTTATAGAGCTTTTTACACTTTCTTTTAATATTTAGTTTATCTACTTTAATATCTTCATACTTATCATTTCTGTTAAAAAGACTTAATTTATATATTAATTAAATGAAGAAAATAGATTTATTCTTCCACTGAGAGATTTTAAATAATTGATTGATAAAATATGATTAATTAAATATCTGCATCTTATTGTCTGAATATCTTTATTTTTTGAAAAATGATTTTTAATAAATATTTAAGTAACAGGATTTAGCAAATAACTGAGATTAATAAAATGAGAAAACTATACTAAAGAATATATTATTGAAGTTATAGTATTTGCTATCAAAGATCAAACTATAGTATATATTATTAGAGAGTGAATATGAGCTGTATAAGAAGGAAACTCTCTGCATTGATAACTGCTATGCAATAAAAATACTAAGGTTGATAAGGAAAAAGAAGTGTTAAGATCTGCTCAGATTATAAATAGCCTATATAATCCTATGACCAGATCATGACCAATCTACTAGATTATATATAGGGTATGACCATATGATGGAAATAAATCTAGCCCTGGCACTGAGTCTAATATTACTCTCTGATCTAGAAACAAGAATGCCCTCATACTAGGAGATTATTATTATTTTCATCTTTCAGATAGCTGTCTGTCTCTCATACTCTTATCCATTTCTCTAGATATTTCAGTGATCTGACTTTAATAGAGTTAGCTTCATGAAAATTCTATATTGTATATGATGATCTCTTAAAGTCATGAGCAGAGTATCATAAAGAATTCTTATCAAATCTCTTTTAGTATATCTAATACTGGAGCTTGCTCTGACTTATTTGACTGATCAGTATATAATTTATTTCTTATTTATTCTCACTGTTTATTTTAATTGAGTCTGATGTTCTGACAGTTTGATCAGGTAGAGAATCTCTGAAGTCTTTACATAGCTTGTCTGAGAAAAAAATTAAATGAATTTTCATTATTGCATGAAGGTTCAGTTTGTAGACATTGCTCATTTTTTTCAGAATTCTGAAAAGACTGAGATTCTACTCTGTCAGTTTACAGCTTGATTAATTCATCTTGTATGATTTTAATATTAGATAAATAAAATCTTCTACTATATAATTAGACTTTTGATGATACTTGTTAGTTTGCTTTTTCATCTATTCTTGTATTATTATTATATCTTTATTTATCTAGTTTCGGATCTCTCTTATTTAGTGAATAAAGCTTTTTACTATTTCTTAATTTCTTTTCTCATTCATATTCAATTTCTCTGCCAGTAATTGTCAATCAAATGACATTCAGAGTTCATATTCATTTATTATGAGAAAGAAGAACATCTCTGTAAAAGTATTTGAGATAGCTGCAAAGATATAATCTAAAATAAGTAGTCACTCATCTCAGTCATCTTGATAATAACTGATATAGAGATAAAGATGAGTGATAATATATTGATTTATCACTTCTGTCTGTCTATTAGTTTGTGTATGATGTGCTATTGAGAGTTTCAGTTTTATACTCAGAATTTGTATAAACTCATCTTAAAAGCTTGATACAAACTGAGAGTCTCAGTCAGAGACAATTGAGTCAGATGCTCTATTGTATGAATAATAGAATTGAATGAATAGTCAGATCAGCTCCTAGGCTATAACTTTTCAGATAATTGAAATAAAGATTATCTTCTTGCTTAGCTGACATACTATAATCAAGATGACATCATAATCTATTTTGCTTTTTGACACATTTATGAAGTTCATTACAATATGCTATCATGCTTATTCTGATATTAATAATGACTTTAGCAAATCAGAAGTCTTATCTCTTGAAATTTTACTGATCTCATATATATGATAGTTTTAAATGTAGTGTAAGATATCTGTCCACCAGATGACTCATTAATAATATGATTGCACTAGGGTCAAAGTCTTTTATTCTTCAGAATATGCTGTTGAAGCTTGATTATAAATTTTTTGTAGTAGTTCAGCTATCAGAGTTTTCTTTTTCTAAATAGATATCACTAGTCTTTCATTGTACTATAGCATATTATCTTTCATTATATAGGAACTATTTTTATCATCTGCCTACTACTGTAAAAGCTCAATTGAGATGATTATTTTATTTAAAGATACTATACATTCAGCAATATTCTCTTCCTCTGAGAAGTTGATACTAGCAATATTCATAGAAGAAGTGATTTAAGAATCAAGAGTCTCTGATTATAAGAGAATCAATATATGACTATTCTGTTATCTTTTAATCTGCTCAGACCTGCTCAATGCATTTGCTAGTAAATTGACCTTGTTTGATCAATACTTGATCTCAAAGTAGAAATGAAAAAGAAACTCTGCTCAGTAAGCTTGATATGTATTCAGCTTCTTAATAGTCATGAAGTATTTCAGTGTACAATGATCAGTGAAAATCTTGAATTGTTTTTTCTGTTATAGTCTCTCAAGCTCTGCTTATTATTCTTGTAAAACTTAGATCACTGTCAGTATTTTCTTATCATGAACTTTATATTTAAGCTTTACATTATTTATTGACTTTAAATAGAAGACTACTGAGTATTAAATATTATTTTCAAATCTTTAATTTAGTATTTTAGTCACTACTTCATCAGAGACATCAGTTTCAATACAAGTCTTCTACTCAGAGTCATAGTATTGCAGTGTTGAAGTCTTTACCAGCTGTCTTTTGAATTTTTCAAAGATTGATTTTTATTCTAATATTCATATAAATGAGATAGTCTTCTTTATCAACTGATATAGTGGTTTTGCAATTCAGCTATAGTTTTTTATAAATTGTTGATAGAAATTATCAAATTCTAAAAATAATTAAACTTCTCTAACTATAATGAGAATTTATCATCTCACAATGATAGCTGTTTTCTCTAAGTCTGCCTCAATTCCTTCTGTGCTGATGATGAACTCTAGATATTTTGTTCTCTGAACTGCAAACTCATATTTCTGAATACTGGCTTGTAAATTAGCTGTTTTTAGTCAGTCTAGCACTGAATTTATCTGCTGCTTATACTTCTTCAAATTCTTGCTATAGATTAGAAGATTATTTATAAATGCTGTCATAAACTTATCCAGATAGTCAAAGAAGATACTGTTAATAAATTGTTGAAAGCAGGTAGAGGTATTTGTAAGGTCAAAGAAGACCACCTAGTATTTATAAATCCTGTAGTGAGTTCTAAAGATAATCAGATCCTTAGACTCAAGGTCTATTCAGATGTGATAAAACTTCTGCTGAATGTTCAACTTGAAAAAGTATTTTACCTCATTGAGTCAGTTTATCAGCTCATCTATTAGAGGCAAAAGATACTAATCTTATTTGATTATAGCATTTAGCTTATAAAAATCAACATAGAATTGTATCTTCTTCTCACTACAGACAATCAGAATTGAAGAGGCATAGAGAGCTAAACTTAAAATGATCAAGTCTTTTACTAGATTAACTTTGAAATAGATCTTCACTGCCTTTAGTTCCTCTAGATTCATCTTATATAGAGGTGCATGTTCAATGCTCCAGATGAGGTCAATGTTAGGCTGAAGCTCTATTTTAAAATCAATGTTCTTCTATAGGGGGGGTAATTCATCTGATGCTTTCTTTGAGAAATAGTTTTCCTGGCCTTTCAACCATTCTAGTAAGTTGTAGATTAGCTTCTTATCAGACTCATTCTCAACTCTTATTAAACTCTACTTCTCCTCAAGCTGTTTATCAATTTCATATAGACTGGTTATAAAGATTATTGAGTTCTTGTTCTTCATATAATTATAAAAAGAAGTAGTCTCAATAAAGTTTATATTCATTATCTGTGATGCTATCTCTGCAGCTGCCCTTGTACTATTCACAAAGAAGCCTGGGAGTGGGCTAAGATTCTGTGTGAACTATCAAGCTCTTAACAAAATCATCTGAAAGGATTGATATCCTCTACCATTAATCAGTGAGACTTTATAGTGAATTAGACAGACTAAATGATTCACTAAGCTGGACATTATTGCAGCTTTTCACAAGATTTAAATCACAGAAGCTGATGAGTGAATGACAGCCTTTAGAACCAGATACAGACTATTTGAGTGGCTGGTTACACCCTTTGATTTGGCCAATGCTCTGAGCACATTTCAAAAATATATCAACTGGGCATTATGTGGATATCTGGATGACTTTTACTCAGTCTATTTAGATGACATCTTGATATTTTCCTCAAGAAGCTTACAGGAGTATTGTAAGCATGTACAAAAGATACTTATGCATCTATAGGAAGCAGGCCTGCAGGCAGACATCAGAAAGAGTGAGTTTGAGGTGAACAGCACAAAATATCTTGAATTTATCATTGAAGTAAGCAAGAGTATATGAATGGATCTGGAGAAGATTAAAGCTGTTTTGGAATGGGCAACACCTACTACTCTTAAAGATATATGAGGATTTTTAGGCTTTGCCAATTTCTATAGATAATTTATTAGGGATTTCTCAAAGATCACAACCCAACTGACAATTCTTACATGCAAGAATATTCCTTTTTTGTGGATGAGCAAGGCTGAGAAAGCTTTTAAGTGTCTAAAATCAATGTTTATCTTCACTTCAATTCTGCTTCAATTCAACTCTGACTGTGAGACTATATTGAAAACAGACTTCTCAGATTACATCTCAGGAGAAGTGCTGCTACAATATGATGAGCAGAGCATTCTACACTCATGTGTCTTCTTCTCTCACAAGCATTCATCTGCGGAATGCAACTACAAGATTCATGATAAGAAGTTATTAGTGATAATTGAGTGTTTAAAGAAATGAGACACTGAGCTACAAAGTGTAAAGAAATTCAAGATTCTCACAGATCATAAGAATCTAGAATACTTCATGACTACACACAGACTAAATAAAAGACAGCTATGTTGAATGAATATTCTCTATCAATTCAACTTCAGAATTGATTATCAGTCAGAGAAGTTGAACACTGAACCAGACATCCTATTGTGAAGAGAGCAGAACATGTCACAGGGTGCTGATGATGAGAGAATCAAGCAGAGGCAAGCTCAACTACTTAAGTTTAATGTACTGGCATCTGAAATGAAATCAATAGTGACTACTGCCAGCATGAAACCTGAGATGTCTCTTCAAGCTCAGTGATATGAGGCCTGCAAAAATGACAAGATCCTGCAGTATCTGAAGCAAACTCTTCATGAGAGAAGATTCAGATTTCCTTCTGAACTTGGCATTAAGGCTTTCATCTCTGAGTGCTCTTTAAATGAGAACAGAGAGCTTCTCTTTCAAGATCATAAGTGAGTGTCAGACTTCAAACCTCTTTGAACCAGGTTAGTGTATGAGGCTCATGACTCACCTCTTACCAGTCATCCCAGGTGAGAGCAAACAGCAGGAGTTCTAAGACATGAGTTCTACTGGTCAAGCTATGCTGCTGATATGAAAAGAATGATCAGAAACTGTCATCTTTGCAGATCAAACATCACATGGAGAGATTGATATCAGGAACTACTTAAGCCTCTATTTATTCCTGAACACATGTAGCAGGAGCTTTCCATGAACTTTATCATGAACTTATCAAGCTCTAAAGAATACACAAACATCATGATTATAATAGACAGACTGATCAAGAGAATTATATTAAAAGCAGTTAAGAAAACTAATGCAGAGACAATGGCTAGAGTATTTCTTCACAACATCATCCCTCAACATGGCATCTCTAAGGCAGTAGTGTCAGATTAATAGTCAGCTTTCACAAGCATGTTTTGAACTCAGGTGTGTGAGAAATTAGACATTAATAGATAACTCTTCATAGTCTATCACTCAGAGACTGATGGAGCTACAGAGCAAATGAATCAGACTCTGAAAATCTACCTATGCAAGTACATTAGCTTTCAACAGAATGACTGATGTGAATGACTCCCTTTAGCAGAGCTGACTATCAATAATAGAGATGCTGTCTCAATGGATGTGAGCTTATTCTTTTTAATGCATCTTTTCCATGTCTCCTCCATTGATATAGCTGATGCACCCCTCATTGAAACATCACATAATCTCATTGAGTTTGCAGATGATTACATGAGAAAGGCTCATGAAGTGTTGAAGTGAGCTCAAGTAAAAATGACAGATGCTCAGCAATCTCAAGAGAAATATGTAAATAGATGAAGAGACTCAGCTTCAAGCTTTCAACCTGGAGATAAGATCTGATTGAGTTTAGAGAACATAAGAACTAATCATCTGTGCAAGAAGCTGAACATGAAATACAATCAATATATCATGCTAGAAAAGATAGAATTTCATACTTACTAACTGAACATCTCACCTGACATTCACAATGTCTTTAATGTAAAGCTTCTACATGCTGCAGTGACAGATCCCCTGCCTAGTCAGAGGCAAACTGACTGACAGCCACCCACTATAGAGATCTCAGAAGAACCTGAGTTTGAAATTGAGGAAATTCAGAGTGAATCTATCAGAGAAAAAAGCAATACCTCATTAAATGGGTAGGTTAAGCTGAGCCTATGTGGAATGACATAAGTCTTCTACAAGAAGTGAAGACCTTGAACACTTGGGAGGCCTCTCAGCAGGCAAAATTAGATGTAAAGAGGGCTTTAAATAGTTGTAAAGGCCCGCAACAAAGAGGGAGAAGAGGGGTATTATAAGAGGTTGAACCCCTAGATTTGCTCTGGCTGACTGACTCAGCCTAGCCATTGTTTGCATGTGCGCACATGATCATGCTACGCGAGCTTGCTTAAGCTCAAGTTCTCATCTCATTCTTTTCTTCCCTTTCTCAAGCAATTCGTCCTTGTTATATAGGAGGACTAGCCTCTAGTTCTTAGAGCTTAACCCTTTACAGAAGCTCTCATTAGCTTATTACATATAAACAGATGATTAGACTGAGATTGTCAGTTAATATCTGGCAATCAAGCTCTATTTATATATAAACTACAATCAGAACAACTGAAATAAATGATTATTAATAATGAACTATATAGCTAAACTCTAAAAATAAATCAACTAAAATAATATTTTTTTTAACTATCTATGAATATAAATCTTAAATATTTTTAACTAAAAATTATTATTAAAGATGTTATCTAGAAAGAAAAGACTCAAATAAAAATATACTAAATGACATATTTTTTAAATAAAAAAATCTAAAAGCTATCAGTTAATAATGTAAAAAAGATATAAAAAATCATGAAATAATAAGTTAATAAATATCATTATAAGTCAAACTTTGAAATAAAAGATAAAATCTTTCTATCACTTAAGAACTATAGAATTCAATATCTCAGCAAGAAGTTTATATAATAAATATTTTTTTAAATTATTAAAAAAATTAATAATATATATAAATTAAGACTATCAAAGAGTATAAAGATTTACTCAATATTTTCCTCTAATAAGCCGTGAAAACCTGTGAATAATCCATTATTAAAATAATTAAATAAGATATCAGAACTAATTAATATATAATATAGAAATAAATAAGAAATTAAAAAATATTTTAATAAATTATATCTCTCATTAAAGGCTTTAATATTAGATAAAATAACTAGAATTTAATAATAATTTAATATGATATTTAATATAAAATTTAAAGAAAATATCACATATGATTTAAGAATTTCACATAGTAAATCTAATAAGAGTAAAACTCTCAAATTGATTAAATGAATAACTAAAGATTTAAAAAAAGAATAACTATCTAGCAGATGAAATAAATAATAATCTACTAGTATAATAGTATATTTAAGCTTTAAAAAAAAGTAATATAATAGTATAAAATAAACTCTATTTAAATTTCTCAACAGTGTAATACCACTGACTGAGATAATCAGTAATTGCAATTACCTAGTGACGATATAGCAATTAATTCTACAATTACTTTATAAATAATTATTCTATAAATATAAAAATTATCTAGTAACTATATTAAAAAAAAAAAAAATAAATAGAGTTTTTTTCAAAATTATTTTTTAAAAATTATATTAGTATTTCATTCAAATAGCTTATTTAGCTAGCAATTAAAAATCTATTTCATCTGTATCTAAATTAAAGTCATGATAATTAGTCTACTTATAAATTTAATAAATTTTTATTTTACTTTTTTTTTACTTTTAAAATAGCTACTTGAGAGCAATTATTTTTTTAAACTAAGAAATAATATTATAATATAGCTTTTTATATATAAATTAAATTGATTTACTCTACTATATTCTAAAAATTGATTTATTTCAATTTTTAATTATCTTTATATATATAATTAGTTATTTATTTTATATATTAATTCTCAGTTTAATATTTTTATGATAGTTTTTTAATTATATAGATAAATTGAAATTATTATTTTATATCATTTTGACTTTAATTGAGTCATGATATGAATCTATAAGAGGTTGAACTCCTAGATTTGCTCTGGCTGACTGACTCAGCCTAGCCATTGTTTGCATGTGCGCACGTGATTATGCTACATCAGCTTGCTTAAGCTTGTGTTCTCATCTCATTCTTTTCTTCCCTCTCTCAAGCAATTTGTCCTTGTTATATAGGAGGACTAGCCTCTAGTTCTTAGAGCTTAACTCTCTACATTATGAATTGCTTTACTTCTTTCATTGATAAGTTACTGAGAGCTTTAATTCTGTATCACAAAGCTCAGCAAACATGCTGACCTGCATCATGAAGTTCAGTAATAGCACTGATATATGAATAAACTGAGTTAGCAATTGTGCTAACAAACAAATAAGCAATATTGAAAATATCTAGCTGAATGAGATAAAGTGACAGACTTGTACAACAAATATACAAATGGATTAACATGAAGCAATAAGCAGAGACAATCTCAGCAGCTTTGAACAATAATAAATGATCTTTTTTTAACAGCAGGAACAGATTCAGTATAAGAACAGAGATTTAATAGCAGCTCAGCAAGCTGAAATAGCTAATCTACAACAAGCTTTAAACACCTCAACATCAACTCTCTCTCAATTGAACTTGCAATTATTCATTGCAGTTAGAAGATCAAAGATTAAGCTACTAAACTGTGAGAAGTATGATGATTTTAATCTGGAGCACTACTCTCAGTGAGAGCTAAAGCTTCAATTAAAACTTAAGATCAATGGGAAAGCTTTAAATAATAATGAGGAATGTGCTTGATATGTGTACTCAAGACTGAAAGGAATGACACCAGCTTGAGTTTACCTCTGAGTTGAGAGTAATAAGAATAAGATTAACTTCACAGTAGAGAGCTTACTAGAGTAGACATACATACTCTTTAGTGATTCTGTATGACAGAAAAAGGCTATACAAAAGCTCAATAATCTATGACAAAGTAGAAGAGCTCTCTTTGACTTTCTGCCTAAATTTAATCAGCTACTGCTAGAAGCTGGTGGTCATAAATGAGATGATTGCATTAAAAAAAGGTATTTAAAATCTGCCCTAAGCATGGAGTTGAGGGAAGGCATGGTGGGCATAAGAGAATCATCTTCTTATAAGAATTACTGTAAGGAGCTTAGATTAATTGATTATCAACTCTTTAAGCATAAGACTTTAAGGCAGTAATCTAAATATTGTGAGAACAGATCTTCTTCAGATCATACAATATCTAATTCACACTCTCTACTTTATCATGCTATTCTTGATTGACAAAACCAGTCTCAAGCTTCCACTAATGATCTGATGAATCTCTCTTCTGGTGCTATGACCCCAAGTGCCCACCACATCAAATTGGTAAATCAGACAAAGGTTAATCAACAAAGAGAGCAAGGCCTGTGCCTGAGATGTGAAGCTGAAGATCATATGATTAAGAGCTGCTTATTTAAACCTCTCAGACACTCTGCCACCTCCATAATAGTTAAAGTGACCTCTAAGCCAGTACTGGACAACAATAATATGGATATGAGCAAGGATTTGAGAAAAAAGTAGCTTCAATCAAAAGACACTGGAAGGAGTGAAATAAGAAGCTTATGAAGAAGCAATGAAGAAGATTTAAATCTAAGATGATATTCAAACCCTTCACTGTTGATGCTCTAGTAGATAATGCCTTTTCAACTAGAGTAATGATAGACAGTGAATGTAATATTTATGATCTTATTTCTCAATCCTATGTTAACAAGCATAAGCTCCTATGCATTGAAATTCCTTCTGTTAAAATGACTGGTTTTAAAGACTCCATGGGACTCTCTACAAGTATAGTGACTAGTATTCAAATTGATATAGATGATTATATAATTGAACAGGGCTTTCTCTACATAGTGAATGAATTATATGATCATAATATGTATTTAGGTGACCTCTGGCTGGCCTAGCAAAAGGTGACTGTAATCCCTCATTAAAGAATTGTGAGATTTGAAGAGAGTGGTATAGAGGTAGAGTTTAGTTCAAATGTAAAAGCTGACATGATTCTCATCTCTGCTATAAGCTTTTCTAGGCTTGTGAGCACTTGAGAGAAGCAAAACATCAAGATCTTCACTGTTAGTTTAACCAACATTCAAAAGACTGTAGAAGTGAAATCAAAGATTGACTCTAGAGAAAAGCTGCCTGAACATTATTATGAGTTTTTCAATATATTTGATAAGGAAGTCACTGACACTCTACCCCTACTTCATGACTCAGATAGAGATCATGGGATTGAACTAATTAAAAAGACTGATGGTAGCATAGAATAACCCCTTTGAGACTTATTATATAATATATCTTGAGAGGAACTACTGACTTTACAAAAGACTCTTACAGATTATCTAGATAAAGATTTTATTAGAGTGAGCAACTCTCCCACAGCTGCTTTCATACTATTTGTGAAAAAGCCTGGGGGTGGGCTAAGATTCTATGTGAACTATCAAGCTCTTAACAAAATCATCTGAAAGGATTGATATTCTCTATCATTAATCAGTGAAACTCTACAGTGAATTGAATAGGCTAAATAATTCACTAAGCTGGATATTATTGCAGCTTTTCACAAGATTCAAATCACAGAAGGTGATGAGTGGATGATGGTCTTTAGAACCAGATATGGGCTATTTGAGTGACTGATTACACTCTTTGATTTAGCTAATGCTCTAAGCACATTTCAAAAATATATTAACTGAGAATTATGTAAATATTTGAACAACTTCTGCTCAGTCTATTTAGATGACATCTTGATATTTTCCTCAAGAAGCTTATAGTAGCATCATGAGTATGTACAAAAGATGCTTATGCATCTATGAGAAGCAGGCCTGCAGACAGACATCAGAAAGAGTGAGTTTGAGGTGAACAGTACAAAATATCTTGAATTCATCATTGAAGTGAGCAATGGTATATAAATAGATCTGGAGAAGGTTAAAGCTGTTTTGAAATAAGTGACACCTACTACTCTTAAAGATGTATGAAGATTTTTAGGCTTTGCCAATTTCTATAGACAATTTATCAGGGATTTCTCAAAGATCACAACCCCACTGACAATTCTTATATGCAAAAATGTTCCTTTTTTGTAGATGAGCAAGGCTGAGAAAGCTTTTAAGCATCTAAAATCAATATTTATCTTTGTTCTAATCCTGCTTCAATTTGACTCTGACTGTTAGATTATATTAGAAACAGACTTCTCAGATTATGTCTTAGAAGAAGTGCTTCTACAATATAATGAGCAGAGCATTCTACACTCATATGCCTTCTTCTTTCACAAGCATTCACCTGCAGAATACAACTATGAGATTCATAATAAGAAGTTATTAATAATAATTGAGTATTTAAAGAAATGAAATGTTGAGCTATAAAGTGTAAAAAATTCAAGATTCTCACATATCATAAGAATTTAGAATACTTCATAACTACACACAGACTAAATGAAAGACAGCTATATTGAATGAATATTCTCTATTAATTCAACTTCAGAATTGATTACTGATCAAGAAAGTTGAATGCTAAATCAGATACCTTATCACAAAGAGAGCAAGATATGTCACAGAATGCTGATGATAAGAGAATCAAGCAGAGACAAGCTCAACTACTTAAGTTTAATGTACTGGCATCTGAAATGAAATCAATAGTGGCTGCTGCCAGTGTGGAATCTGAGATGTCTCTTTAAGCTCAGTGAAATAAGACTCACAAAAATGACAAGATTCTGCAGTATCTGAAGCAGATTTTTTGTGAGAAAAGATTCAGATTTTCTTCTGAACTCAGCATTAAGGTCTCTGTCTCTGAGTGCTCTTTAAATGAGAACAGGGAGCTTCTCTTTCAAGGTTGTAAGTGAGTGCCAGACTTTGAACCTCTTCAAACCAGGTTAGTATATGAGACTCATAACTCATCTCTTACTGGTCATTCTGAGTGAGAGCAAATAGCAGAAGTTCTAAGATATGAGTTCTACTGGTCAGACTATGCCATTAATGTGAGAAGAATGATCAGAAACTGTCATTTTTACAGATTAAACATCACATGGAGAGATCAATATCAGGGACTGCTTAAGCCTCTCCTTATTCTTGAACACATGTGATAGGAGCTTTTCATGAACTTTATTGTAAACTTATCAAGCTCTAAAGAATATACAAACATTATGATTATAACAGACAGACTGACTAATAAAGTTATATTAAAAGCAATTAAGAAAACTGATGTGAAGACAGTGACTAGAGTGTTTCTTCACAATATCATCTCTCAACATGGCATTTCTAAAATGATAGTGTCAGATTGAGAGTCAGCTTTCACAAGCATGTTTTGAACTCAGATGTGTGAAAAATTAGACATTAAGAGATGACTCTTCACAGTCTATCACTCAGAGACTGACAGAGCTACAGAGTGAATGAATTAGATTCTGAAAATCTATCTATGCAAATATGTTAGCTTTCAACAGAATGACTGATGTAAATGACTTTCTCTAGCAGAGCTGATCATCAATAATAGAGATGCTATCTCAACAGGCATGAGCTCATTCTTTTTAACACATCTTTTCCATGTCTTCTTCATTGATATAGCTGATGCACCACCTGTTGAAATATTATATAATCTCATTAAGTTTGCAAATGATTATATGAGAAAGGCTTATAAAGTGTTGAAGTGAGCTCAAGTAAAAATGATAGATGCTCAGCAATCTCAAGAGAACTATGTGAATAGATGAAGAGACTTAGCTTCAAGCTTTCAACCTGAAGATAAGATTTGATTGAGCTTAAAGAACATGAGAACTAATCATCTATGCAAGAAGCTAGACATGAAATACAATCAATATACTGTGTTAGAAAAGATAGAATCTCATGCTTACTGACTGAATGTCTCATCTGACATTCATAATGTCTTTAATGTAAAGCTTCTACATGCTGTGGTGACAGATTCTCTGCCTAGTCAGAGGCAAATTGACTGGCAGTTACCCACTATAGTGATCTCAGAAGAACTTGAGTTTGAGATTGAGGAAATTTGAGGTGAATGAATCTACTAGAGAAAAAAGCAATATCTTGTTAAATGAGTAGATTGGGCTGAGCCTACATAGAATGACACAAGTCTTCTACAAGAAGTGAAGGCTTTGAACACTTGAGAGGCCTCTCAGCAGGCAAAATTAGATATAAAGAGGACTTTAAATAGTCATAAAGACCTGCAACAAAGAGGGAGAAAAGAGGTATTATAAGAGGCTGAACCTCTAGATTCACTCTGGCTGACTGACTCAGCCTAGTCATCATTTGTATATGTGCACATGATCATGCTATGTGAGCTTGCTTAAGCTTGTGTTCTCATCTCATTCTTTTCTTTCCTCTCCCAAGCAATTTATTCTTGTTATATAGAAGGACTAGCCTCTAGTTCTTAGAGCTTAATCTTCTACAAAATCCTTTTAACTTTGTACTTATTTTTATCAAAGATATCATATCTTAGTTTAATTTTTTAAAAACTATCAGATTCTTTAATAACTTAAAATATTTTAATGATTTTTTTAAAGATTTAAAATAAAGTTAATTTTTTATTTTTTTTTTGAAGATATTTCATCAAAAATCTACTTTAAAATAAATAAGAAAAGTAATTAATTTTAATATTATATCATAGCTTTAATCTAAATAAAAATAAATAGATATTTAATTATCAGCTTAATAAATTACTTTGATAAATTACTAAGATAATTTCTTAAAATAGATTTAAAGAGAACTTTGTTTATATACTTCTTTTTTTAATATAATTATTTTTTTTTTAATAAAATTGCTAGATAGTTTTTATATTTACAGATTATATATGAGATTGATTGCTATGCTATTGCTAGACAGTTGCAATTACTCTCTCTTTTCAGCTCAGTGGCTTTATACTGTCAAGTAATCTGAATGAAGTCTATTCTACACTATCACAGCTCTCATAGAAAAAATTAAAAAAATTTAAAACAAAGATGCTGCTCTAGATTCTAGAAAATAAATATATAAATCTGAAATTAAGACTCAAAATGCAGCAGCAGCACTCTAGCAACAGGTCTAGAAGTCTGCATGTTTGAATGACAAATTAATTAGTTAAATTTGCAGTTAAATATATATATGTAATTGGAGGGGAGGGGGTTATGAACTTAGATGAAGTAAGTGGTTCGGTTATAACTAACCAACTAGCCAGGGTGGTTTTCTTAAGTTAATTCCAACTACTTTGTTGGGGGATGCAAACGGGACAAATCATTACCGAACAGCAAAGCACAGCCAATCAAAGAAACCATTATCTGCTTAGCGTCTTGGTTGCGGTGGGGACAACGTCATCTTTTTTCGCATACCAGAGCTCAACAACTCCAACAACTCCAAAAACTCTGCAGATGTAACTGTATGTACATGTACAAAGAGGAAAATTGGGTGAAAGATGGGAATTTATTGTTAATTTTATTATTGCTCCCTCCCCCACTGAATGGTTTGGAATGTGTGATTTTCTTCACCAAGGAGAGGGCAAAAGTGACATCAAAGCCATATCAGGAATTTTCTTGTTTTGTTGATCATTATATATGAAGACGCACGCCAATGGCTGATGACATTGGCAACTGCCTTTTTTATTTTTTATTTTTTTATTTTTATTTTTTTATTTTTATTTTTATTTTTTTTTTGGGTGAAGAAATTCCTGGCCCTAGCCTGAACAAGAATGTTCAAATCTTGGAATATGCCAAAGAATGGGAAAACGAAGGTGCCAACCTGGTTTGGATGAGGGCTTGACATGGGCCAAGGCGACTCGGTTTTCAACGTTGTGGTTACAATGTTTAAGATGGATGGAGCGGGAGTTGTGACAGCTGGGACATGGATGGGAAATAAAGGATTAGTTACAAAGCCAAACTCTTCGAGGTTTGAAATGTTGCAGCGTAGATGGGGATGTATTGATGGATGCGCTATTCAGCATTCAGTGAATACTCTTAGCAGATTACTTGTTATTTCTGCAAGCAACCTGTGTACATCGATCCGGTCATTTTTTGCTTATACGAGACCTCTTACCTTTTTTCCCTAAAAGGGTTGAAGTGAAAGTCTCGTACACGGGAATTAGCGTATTGGTAACTTAAAAAGGTACCCTCCTGAGGAGCTAATGCGTAGTGGTACCTGTTGTACGGGCCCGCTCAGACTTGTCCGTTCCGTATTACGAGCGCCTGCCAACAAACCCCGATGTTGATTTGTAGATTGTAGATATTAACTAATTAGTTATTTTAGTCAGTTTAACTTTAGTTAACTAACTGGTCAGCCAAATTTCTCTACCCGCGACTCCTTTGATCCAATCCCTCGTCCTCCCTCCTCCCTCTTCATCATTTCCCCTTCCCCCCTTCTCGTCTCCATTCTTTGAGAGATTGCCCTCTTTGTCAAAACCACACACTCATCTCCTCCACCATTGTCTCGTTGTGTCATTGTGTCCTGCCAATGCGCATTGTAAGGGATCAGGCGTTGAGTTGCTAGATCTCTTTGGTTTTCGTTATAGAAGAAATATCCAATTCCAGCCTCCTTATCTTCTTCAGCCTCCTATCTACGTTCACGCGGAACCACTGCGCAAAAAAAGTTCTCGACAAAGAACCGCTCAACGGCATATCAACAAAACGTCAGCCTCATCAACCTCTCCATTCCATTCGCTTATACGAATAACACAAAAGGAGCTTTTTGCGCGCCTTCATTATCAGTTGGAAATATAGTTCTATTCACACAACCGTCATTATGGGGGTTACAGTCACACCTTCGACCGCCACGAATGGCTTTGGGAGCTCATTCGCAGCAAAACATAACTTACCGTCACACTTTATCGGAGGCAATCGCCTAGATCTTGCACCTCCGGGGAAAGTGAAGGACTTTGTTGCGAAGAATGATGGTCATTCAGTAATTACTTCGGTGCGCTGACTTCCCTTCTAAAAAAAAAAAATCATTATGCTCTATCTGTAGATAAAAAGTTTCATACCAATTGCTTCTTTTTCTCAGGACCAATATATGTATATACTGACAGATTTCAATTACGTATAATTTTTAGGTTCTTATCGCAAATAATGGCATTGCTGCCGTCAAAGAAATTCGAGATGTCCGAAAATGGGCCTATAATACATTTGGCGATGAGCGGGCAATTCAGTTTACGGTCATGGCTACACCGGAGGATTTAAGAGCGAATGCAGACTATATTCGGATGGCAGACCAATATGTTGAGGTACGAGGCGCCCACATCATTTAGAACTGCTAAAGCTTCGAACGGGCACATTTCCTAAGAGAAACGAATAGAGCCACAGAGCTAATTATATGATTTAGGTCCCCGGAGGCACAAATAACAACAATTATGCTAATGTAGAACTGATTGTGGACATTGCGGAGCGTATGGGTGTTCATGCTGTTTGGGCAGGATGGTAAGGGCACATTCTTTGATATATTAGATTTTTGGGCGGGATTTTTCTTTGTTAACATCCAACCAGGGGCCATGCTTCAGAAAACCCAAAGCTGCCAGAATCGCTTGCTGCATCTCCGAAAAAGATAATTTTTATTGGCCCTCCCGGTTCTGCAATGCGATCTCTTGGAGATAAGATTTCTTCCACCATCGTTGCGCAACACGCCGGAGTTCCCTGCATTCCTTGGTCCGGAGAAGGTATAGATGATGTTACAATCGATGAAGATGGTATCGTGACCGTCGAGGACCATATTTATGACAAAGGATGCACACATTCTCCGCAAGAAGGGCTTGAAAAAGCTAGGATTATAGGTTTTCCCGTCATGGTCAAGGCATCGGAAGGAGGAGGTGGGAAGGGTATTCGGAAAGTTGATAGAGAAGAGGATTTCATCAACTTGTATAATGCCGCGGCGAGCGAGATTCCCGGATCCCCAATCTTCATCATGAAATTAGCGGGTAACGCGAGACATTTGGAGGTTCAGTTATTGGCCGATCAATATGGAAACAATATCTCTCTGTTTGGTCGTGATTGTTCGGTACAGAGACGGCACCAGAAAATTATCGAGGAGGCCCCTGTCACTATTGCAAAGCCGGAGACATTTCGAGCAATGGAGCGAGCCGCTGTGAGGCTTGGGAAGTTGGTTGGCTACGTTTCTGCAGGAACGGTTGAATACCTCTATTCCCATGCGGATGACAAGTTTTATTTCCTGGAGCTTAACCCCCGTCTGCAAGTCGAACATCCCACAACAGAAATGGTTTCTGGCGTGAATCTCCCAGCTGCTCAGCTCCAGATTGCCATGGGAATTCCACTACACCGCATTCGCGATATTCGTCTTCTTTACGGCGTGGATCCCAACACCAGCTCCGAAATCGACTTCCATTTTGAAAATGAGGAGAGTACCAAGACTCAACGCCGACCAAAACCAAAAGGCCACACAACTGCTTGTCGTATCACTTCCGAAGATCCTGGTGAAGGCTTCAAGCCATCCAGCGGAACAATGCACGAACTCAACTTTCGAAGCAGCTCTAATGTCTGGGGTTACTTCTCTGTTGGTACCGCTGGTGGAATTCACAGCTTCTCCGATTCTCAATTCGGCCATATCTTTGCCTACGGTGAGAATCGCTCTGCTTCGCGAAAGCACATGGTCGTTGCACTGAAGGAGTTGAGCATTCGAGGCGATTTCCGGACAACCGTTGAGTATCTCATCAAACTACTTGAGACACCCGCTTTTGAGGACAATACCATCACGACTGGTTGGTTGGATCAGTTGATTTCCAATAAGCTGACGGCTGAACGGCCAGATCCAATGATCGCTGTGATCTGCGGAGCTGTTACTAGGGCTCATCTTTCTAGCGAGGCGTGTATCGCGGAGTACCGGAAGGGCATTGAGAAGGGTCAAGTACCTTCCAAAGATGTTTTGAAAACGGTTTTCCCTGTCGATTTTATTTACGAAGGATTCCGATATAAATTCACGGCCACGAGATCAAGTAACGATAACTATCATCTCTTCATTAATGGGTCCAAATGCTCCGTTGGGGTTCGAGCTCTTGCTGATGGCGGATTGCTTGTTCTTTTGGACGGACGAAGCCATAATGTTTATTGGAAGGAGGAAGCCGCTGCAACTCGTCTGAGTGTCGATGGCAAAACATGTCTGCTCGAGGAGGAGAATGACCCCACACAACTCCGCACACCGAGCCCTGGAAAGCTGGTCAAGTACACTGTGGAAAATGGGGAGCATGTTAAAGCCGGACAACCATTCGCTGAGGTCGAGGTCATGAAGATGTACATGCCACTCATCGCCAAAGAGGATGGAATTGTCCAACTGATAAAGCAACCTGGATCTACTCTCGAAGCTGGAGATATTCTGGGTATTCTCGCATTAGACAATCCATCCAGAGTGAAACACGCGCAGCCATTCCTTGGGCAGTTACCAGATTTAGGCCCCCCGCAAGTCGTCGGTAATAAGCCTCCCCAACGATTTGGCTTGCTGCACAATATCTTGTGGGATATTCTCCGTGGGTTTGACAACCAAGTCATCATGGGAGCCACTTTGAAAGAGTTGGTTGAAGTTTTGCGGAACCCCGAACTTCCCTATGGAGAGTGGAACGCTCAAGTCTCAGCCCTTCACTCACGGATGCCACAGAAGCTCGATTCCCTACTTGCACAAGTTGTTGACAGAGCCAAAACGCGAAAGGCGGAGTTCCCTGCCAACCAGTTGATGAAGACACTTAGCCGCTTCATCGATGAAAATGTTACACCTGCCGACGCTGATATTCTCCGCACAAGTCTCCAACCTCTCGTGGATGTCATTCGACGGTATAGTGAGGGATTGAAAGTCCATGAATATAAAGTTTTCATTGGCATTCTTCAACAGTACTGGGACGTTGAACACCTATTCGCAGGCCGAAATATGCGCGACGAAGATGTGATCCTTAAACTAAGAGAGGAGAACAAAGATGACATTTTTGGTGTCATACAAACGGTTTTGTCCCACAGCAAGGTCGGGGCGAAGAACAATTTGCTCTTAGCGATTTTGGATATGTATCGCCCCAACAAATTGAATGCCGGCAACGTGGGGAACTATTTGAAACCTATCCTAAAGAAGCTGGCAGAGCTGGAATCCCGCGCAACTTCTAAAGTCGCGCTGAAAGCCCGCGAAGTTCTTATCCAGTGCGCTCTTCCATCCCTGGAGGAGAGGGTCGCCCAGATGGAGCATATCCTGCGATCTTCAGTGGTGGAATCGAAATACGGAGAGACCGGCTGGGATCATAGAGAGCCTGACATCAATGTCTTGAAAGAAGTGGTTGACTCGAAGTACACTGTCTTTGACGTTCTCCCTCTGTTCTTCGGGCATCAGGACCAATGGGTATCCCTGGCAGCGCTCGAGGTGTATGTCCGCCGTGCCTATCGAGCGTATAAATTGAAGGGTATCGAATATCACAACCAGCACGAGAGTCCGTTCTTTATTTCCTGGGATTTCACTCTCGGAAAGGCTGGTGGCCAATCTGATTTTGGAATGGTGGCCGGTTCATCTCACCCGTCCACTCCCACCACGCCCACGATGGAAAGCAATCCGTTCAAGAAAATCAGCTCCATTAGTGACATGTCATACTTAGTTAACAAAGGGGTCAATGAGCCAATGAGGAAAGGTGTTATCATTCCCGTTAATTATCTCGATGATGCCGAGGAGATGCTTTCGAGGGCACTGGAGGTTTTTCCCCGCGCAGAGTCTCAGAAGAGCAGCGGAAACTCCATTGGCCTATCTTTAGCGGCTTTGCGCAAGCCAACACGTGTTGAAAGCATCGACGAGCTTACTGGCGTTTGCAACGTTGCGATCCGTGATATCGAGGACCTTGATGATACGGAGATGGTGTCGCGCATTACCAAGCTTGTCTCTGAAGTCAAAGAAGAGCTTCTCGTTCGTCGGGTGAGAAGACTTACATTTATCTGCGGGCATAAGGATGGGACTTATCCTGGTTATTTTACGTTCAGAGGACCTACTTACGACGAAGATGAGAGCATTCGACACAGTGAACCTGCACTTGCATTCCAACTGGAATTGGGAAGGCTTTCCAAATTTAGAATTAAGCCTGTCTTTACGGAAAATCGGAATATTCACGTTTACGAGGCAATTGGAAAGGGGCCGGAGAGTGACAAGGCTGTTGATAAACGTTATTTCACGAGAGCTGTTGTTCGCCCGGGCCGATTGCGAGATGATATTCCCACGGTGGAGTATCTTATCTCTGAGGCTGACAACTTAATGAATGACATCCTGGATGCTCTGGAAATTATTGGCAATAACAACTCTGATTTGAATCATATCTTTATCAACTTTACGCCCGTTTTTCCCCTTCAGCCGGTTGATGTCGAAAGGGCCTTGGCAGGCTTTTTGGAACGCTTTGGTCGACGACTCTGGCGCCTCCGCGTCACTGGAGCTGAAATCCGTATCCTCTGCACGGAGCCGACGACTGGAATGGCCTATCCCCTCCGTGTAGTTATCAATAACACCTCAGGATACATTATTCAAGTTGAAATGTATGCTGAGCGAAAGTCCGAGAAAGGGGAATGGATATTCCAGAGCATCGGTGGCACGACAAAAATAGGATCCATGCATCTTCGTCCAGTTTCAACACCGTATCCCACGAAGGAATGGCTGCAACCCAAACGATATAAGGCCCATTTAATGGGTACTCAATACGTCTACGACTTCCCGGAGCTATTCAGACAGGCTTTTCAGAACTGCTGGACAAAGGCTAGTGAAGAGCATTCTTCCCTCGCTGACAAACGGCCTGCTGTGGGCGAGTGTATCGACTACAACGAACTCGTGCTTGATGATTCTGACAATTTAATCGAGGTCGCGCGAGAGCCTGGGACCAATACGCATGGGATGGTTGGCTGGATGATCACTGCAAGAACTCCCGAATACCCGCGTGGCAGGCGCTTCATCGTTATCGCCAACGATATCACATTCCAAATTGGATCTTTTGGACCTCAAGAAGATAAATTTTTTCATAAGTGCACTGAGCTTGCTAGGAAGCTTGGGATACCTCGTATCTACCTTTCTGCCAACTCCGGTGCTCGTATCGGAATGGCAGAGGAGCTGATGCATCACTTCTCTGTTGCGTGGAATGATCCGGAGCGACCAGAAGCTGGATTCAAGTATCTTTACCTTACCCCGGAAGTGAAGAAGAGACTAGACGAGAGGAAGACAAAGAACGTCATCACTGAACTTGTCACGGAAAACAGTGAGGAAAGACATATGATTACCACTGTCATCGGTGCAGAAGACGGCCTTGGTGTCGAGTGCCTCAGAGGCTCTGGTCTCATTGCTGGCGCCACCTCGAAGGCCTACGAAGACATCTTCACGATTACACTTGTGACATGTCGTTCTGTTGGGATTGGTGCCTACCTCGTTCGTCTGGGCCAGCGGGCAATTCAAGTTGAAGGGCAGCCTATTATCCTCACCGGTGCCCCTGCTATCAACAAGCTTCTTGGAAGAGAAGTCTATACATCCAACTTGCAGTTGGGTGGAACACAAATTATGTACAAGAATGGTGTTTCACACATGACCGCAAATGATGACTTTGAAGGTATTCAGAAGATCGTGCAATGGAT
Source organism: Paracoccidioides lutzii (assembly GCF_000150705.2). Taxonomy (NCBI): domain Eukaryota; kingdom Fungi; phylum Ascomycota; class Eurotiomycetes; order Onygenales; family Ajellomycetaceae; genus Paracoccidioides; species Paracoccidioides lutzii. The sequence goes on from NW_015440991.1 coordinate 26,720, forward strand.
GTCATTTATCCCAGACAAGAAGAATTCGCCTGTCCCAATTCGACCATATTCCGACACTTGGGATCGAGATATCGGATATTATCCCCCAGCCAGGCAACCTTACGATGTTAGGTGGCTTATTGCTGGTAAGCAGGATGAAGAGGGTTTCTTACCTGGTTTCTTCGACAAGGATTCCTTCCAGGAAACACTGGCTGGATGGGCGAGGACCGTGGTTGTGGGACGTGCTAGACTTGGTGGAATTCCCATTGGCGTCATCGCAGTGGAGACACGCTCTGTCGACACTGTCACACCTGCCGACCCTGCCAATCCAGATTCAATGGAGTTGATTTCCACGGAAGCCGGTGGAGTTTGGTATCCAAATTCTGCATTCAAGACCGCCCAGGCTCTCAAAGATTTTAACTTTGGCGAACAGCTCCCTGTGATGATTCTTGCTAACTGGAGAGGGTTCTCTGGTGGTCAACGAGACATGTACAACGAAGTACTAAAATATGGTTCTTATATTGTCGACGCGCTTGTCAAATACCAGCAACCTGTTTTTGTTTATATCCCGCCATTTGGGGAACTGCGTGGTGGTTCCTGGGTAAGTTGAAAGTCCTTAAAACACTTATTTGTGTTCCTTTTCTTTAAATATACTAATCCATTTCAATAGGTTGTGATCGATCCCACCATCAACCCAGAACAAATGGAAATGTACGCTGATGAGGAGTCCCGCGGCGGTGTCCTTGAGCCAGAAGGCATCGTCAATATCAAATACCGTCGCGATAAGCAGCTGGATACCATGGCCCGTTTGGACCCGGAATACGGCGAGCTTCGAAAAGCACTCAACGACAAATCCCTCCCCGCTGACCAACTTTCCAAGATCAAAGCCAAGATGACTGAAAGAGAAGAACAACTCCTGCCAGTCTACATGCAAATCGCCCTTCAATTTGCTGACCTCCATGACCGCGCCGGCCGCATGGAGGCCAAAGGAACCATCCGCCAAGCCCTCCAATGGAAAAATGCCCGGCGGTTCTTTTACTGGCGTCTCCGTCGCCGTCTCAGCGAGGAACTTATTCTCAAACGCATGGCTGCAGCCTCTCCCTCGACTGCTTCGCGCAATAGCGCTGTCCCGAACATTAATGCCACCAGCCCTTCTTCCCCCCTCAAACCCACCACGCCGTCAAGACGTGATGCCAATCTAAATACTCTCCAATCGTGGACTGGAATGCTGGATCGGGAGTTCGACTTCAATGATCGCAAGGTTGCTCTGTGGTACGAAGAGAATAAAAAGAAGGTGCTGGAGAATGTTGAGCAGATGAAGGTTGATGGAGTTGCAATTGAAGTTGCCCAGTTACTTATGGGTAACAAGGATGGTGGGTTGAGGGGTGTGCAGCAGGTACTTAGCATGCTGCCCGTGGAGGAAAGGGAGGCTGTATTGAAATATTTGGGGTCGCCTTGATGGGTGGAAGTGAGCCAGTTGATATGGTGCTTGCAACTACAGGCTTTTTGGTCATGTTTTTGGCAGACAAAGGATTTCAACAACCACACGAATATTATTTGGTTTTATCTTTTGGGGTGTAGGAGTGTATGGTGGTTTCGTTATTGAATTGTTGGGCTTTGCCTTTGGCAATTTGTTATGGTTTTTTGTTTGAGTTATTTTGTTTTCTCCTTTTTCCTCATACATCGACATAGTCCTGTAAACGTTCGATGGTCCTTAGATTTCTTTTGTAATCGCCCTTTGCTTTCCCCGTGTTGATCACGTAATTAATCATTTTTATTACATACGTACTTTTAGACATTTCCATGATTGGTAGATAGACAAACATCTTCTAATCAATAATGTCTATGATATTGTTCAACATGTCTAAGATCAGTGATAGTGCCCCAGTTTCATACGCGTTTCATATAAGGCCTACTTCCGTTTTCTTAAATGAGAACTGATATACTTAAAATCATTAATCTACTGTATACCTGCAAGATCTGTTGCAGAAATTGGAAAGTGAATATTTGAATTCACACATATTTGACATTAATGATTGGTGTAATATGCTCAAGTATACAAAATACAGTACATGAACATAGAAGCAGAGATTACGTAAAACAATCCAACTTTTCAAGTGATGAATTTAGAGGTGCTCAATAAACCAATCAAGCAATCTTGTAGAAAAAAGTTATAAAAGCCTGGAAAATGTCAATGCAGATAATCAAAATAAATATCCTTTCTCTTCTCTTATATAAATAGAAATATATATATGCAAATCCAGCAAATGGGTATCAAAGTAACGGAAATACAAAATATATGTTTAAAATCACTCGAAATAACAGTGTTCAAACACTGCACTACACTATCATGCTAGTTGTCTCTCCATCGTAATCGGCTGACGCATCAACGGAGAAACAGCACCATACGCGGAGGTTGGGACATCCCTTAACCCCTTCATCCCCCCTCGACTTCGTGTCTGCTCATCTCTATCAATACCTAGTCTCCCTAACTCGACCGGAAGCTGGTCCATTTCGTGGTGGGTCATCTTCAAACTTTTCCTCATATGAGATTGGGATGCAACTGCTGGTAAGCGGCTGTCATCAGACGAAACATCATCTGCCCGCGTGGTATTGGCATTGCGGGTCCATGCCAGTGCCTCCTCGCTTCTAGGAAGGGTGACGCTGGTGGCACCTAGAGTGCGGGCAATGTCGTCTAGGAGAACCTCCATCGGGGCGATGTAAGCAGTTCGGCTCTTTTCTGACCATGCGAGGACGTGTCCACATACTTCACCTGTGGATTTATCGAAGACCCAGGCCCCAGAGTCGCCAGGAACTAGAGATAGGTGAGTGAGTGTTGGTGTGAATTTAGAGGGGACGTGGGGGAGCATGCTGAGTTGTTAGGAATTGGGGATGGGAGAGCCGTACCTCCAAAATTCCCATCAACGCTAAAGCTGCTAGAGAACGATTGGCGCCCATGCATCTTTACAAGACTCATTGCTTTGGAAATTCGTCCACTTTGCAAGCCGCTTGTCCTGCCACAACATTGCACATACAAGCCAGCCAGATCCTCTAACTTGGCGACCTTGTCTAGCTCCGCAAATAACGCTTTGAGGCCTTGTTGCGCTTGAGTGCCACGACGACCGAAGTTGAGGGAGCTATTTGATTCTGACGTGTGAACGTTCGTAAGTATCGCATTATTGACATCCATCCGATTCTCGCCAATTTTGATAAGGGCCCAATCCACTTCATGTTTTATGCCATTGCGTGTCCATCTCCTGACTCCCGACGAGGCGTGGACGTATCCTAGAGAATGCGAGGCAAGGTGTTCATCGTCACGATCTTCATAGGATGGGAAAAAACCGTCTTCCACATCATCAATCGCCGGTTGAGTGACAATTATCCTAGGCTCTTCTCCGGGGTCTACTCCAGCAGTATCTCCGATAGATGCGGCATCAGAATCATTGTCGTCGTTAGGGTCTTCATCCGCGTCATCTGTAGAATATCCATCTGAAAGCCAGTAGTCATCATATGACTCGTCAATGCTTGGTGCAATGGATCCTTCATCTCCATCTTCTTCGCCGTCAGATATTTCAAAGGGATAAAGGGCTTCAGGTAGGTCTTCACCACGCCAAGAGTATGAGAAGCCCTCGTCAAAAGGCTCCGTTCCCGGAGTCCAGTTGCCTGCCGAGCGGGGAGGCAAGTCATCATCCTCGTCATCGCAGGGAGCATCAAGCATGTGGTGCACAGTCATTCCGTAGGGCATGCCGTCAACAAGAATGGCCCCTCCATAGGAAACGGGAGGTAAATGTTCGTCAAGTCGAAATGCTCCAATTGACGCTCCACAGAGAGGCTTTTGCTGATAGTGTGGGTTCAAGTCAGCTTGGGTGGTATCAGCAGCAGGGCAGTTATTCCGTTTCGGTTTTCTACGTCTTCTGCGAGGAACCTTTGACCTTGTAACATCTCCTCGAATCACAATGAGATCCCAGTTTTCTCGATCAAAGTCGAAGTACTTTTTAAGAGCCGCTCGAACCCTGCGTATGTTGGTACATGTGACACATATTGTGGTCTTCGCGGTTTCTGCAGTTTCTCCAGCTATCATCAATGTCGCACTGCAGGATTCGGGCGAGTCCTTTAGGATCTTCTGAAGAAGTTTGCTGAGCTTTGGCATGAGTGTAGTGTTCCATTCCCGTAAATTTTCATCAGGTATTTCGACATTCGACCATTTTTTAAACGTTCGTTTGCGGACTTTCTTCTCGTTAACAGTACACTTCTCTTGTAATGCTTTCGAATCACCGTAGGTTGTCCCATCATCCTCCGGATCAATAGGTAGGGTTACATCCAGCTGAGCACCTGTATTATAAGAGTTTACCTCTTTCCTTGTCGAACTGGATGGCTCAATAATGAGAGGTGGAGGAAGACACTCATCTAAATCTGAAGCTGGTGGTGGATTGAAAACATCTAGGCAAGCACAGCGCCAAGTGACTTTGCCAATTGCGTAAACGAAATTTTTGGAAAACGTATTCCACTCATCAGATGCACTCGGATCATGCCATGGGTAGTGGTAAGTTTGTTGAATCCTCAGTCCTAAGTCTGCCATCGGTTCCGTTGAAAGGTGGAAGTTGGGAGCATCGAGGCAAAGCTGTACCATTTGTAGATATGAATTTCCACATTTTGGAGCGAGTCTTTTGACGTAGACATTTTCGATTCGTGATTTGAACATAGCGTTGTTGTACTTCATCTTCCAAAGTTTACTGAGTGGCGTCCACAACCCAATCTCAAGTAATACCAAGCCTAAACTATAGAGATCATATGCCCACGAAGAATTGTCGGTAATAACACGACGGTCGTCAGGATGGCGGTACATGCTGGCTGATAAAGGTTCTGGAACAGCATTTTTGTCTTCGCTATCGAACTGAGCGAGCGACGTGAGGTATGGATGGCTGAACTCGGAACTCGAGTCTCTTAGAAACCCTTCATTAGAAACCCGATAATCAGGGAATATTAAAATATTGTTGCTGTTTATATTCCCATGTACGACATTTTGGCTTCTGAGATGAAGAACCGCAAGAACCAGATGATACGCTAAACGAAACCTACTTTCAAGATTCGGGATAGGGAAGTCCGGTCGGTTATCTCCAGAATGAAACAGGGATACAAGGGGTCGAGGTTTGGCATCCCTCAGGATATCCGAGGGTTGTCTTAGTAGTGGAAAGATTTCAAGCGGAACCTGGTAAACGAACGCATAACGGGAATAAGTCATATCGATAAAATAGCCAACAAACTTGAGCAATCCGAGATGAGATACACGTGAGTTTTCGACTAAACGCTGAAGGGTCTCTGATAATTGAACAAGTCGTCCTTTGCGAGGAAATATAAGAGAATTCGGTTGTCCCATCATCATCGGCAAGAATTCCACGAGGACTGGTACAGTTGGTCCTTTCACAAGCGTTGCCAGCGCAGAAGGCATCGCAGGGACATCTAAATGTCCAATGACTCGAGAATTCGCAGATTCTGCAATCGCCTCATATGGAGGAGGATTGGAAGCATGAGAAATCCCGACATACGACAGATGAAGGGCAGATTTATCAATATAGAAATGTTTAGTTGAAAGAAAAGAATCAGGAAAAGTCTTCGGGAAATCAACTGTAGACGCATCAGCCAATGTATCGGCATGGAAACCCATAAGAGGGTCGGTTCCAAATTCTTCAGGCTGGGGTTGCGATGCGACCCTTTTCGATGTTGGCAGCGGTTTTTCATCCATTGATTGACCAGGTTCATTCCAAAGCGAATAAAACGATTCCTTGGAAGATTTTGATGACTTTGACAGCGCCGGCCGATTTTGGCCTTTTAAACCAGATTGGGAATTCGCATTCGCACTGCTCATGCTCATGCTCATATTCCTTCGCGACCGCGAGAGATCATATAGTGTCTCGATATGTTGCGTCAACTCCTCCAACAACTCCTTCGACCGCGCAATCTCCTCTGGAGTCCATGAGGTCTTGAACGGGCAAACCGTCCCGGGCCCATCAAGAGACTTGACACCATCCGGTTGCTGGAGCCTCTCCGCCTCATTCAAAAGCTCCTGGATAGATGACATGACACTCGCGACAACGTCAGAAAAGCCAGCCTCACTTAGAGCCTCATCGATGTCATTGGGTTGGGCGGCGCTCGCATCACTCCAATCCAAGCCCCATGCCAGGAGCCTATCTTTTTGGGTCCGGAAATTGCAGTTCAATGCCACGAGCTCCGGATCATCGTTGGCCTTTGATGCACTAGAAACATTCTCGCAGGATGATTTGGTATCTGTATATAGTTTGGTGAGCCGTCTTTGAAAGAAGGCACCGCCATGCCTGAGGACAGACATGGATGGCTACGATTGTGAAAGCTTTCTATCTAGAGAGGAATTGATATGAAGAAAATCTCAGATTTGCCGACCAACGAATACCATATATATGTTCAAGAGAAAAGAATACGTCTTCATAGAGATATCTAATGCATCGAAAAGACGATTGTTAATGCGATCTTGATACGAGGTTGATGCGAGGTTGATGCGATCAAGTAGAAAAAGCAATAAAAGTTGCTGCCTAACAATGGGCCAATCATGGACCCCTGGCTCAACGCCAAGGCTGCTCCCCGATCTAGCCTAGTTCAGTCACGTGATCATTAGACAGAAAGAAAGATCGGTCCATTGACAAAGACACTCAGAACGGACTTTGTTGGAGGCGAGTACTCCGTAGTGAATTTATTGTCTCTATACTTATTACTCCGGTACCCTGCTCAGAGTGACACCTCGAAGTGCAAGTAGGCCTATATACGAAACCTGATAATATACACAATGTGAAACAGGAAAACGGTATGAAGAAAAAGTGAATGTAAAAGAAGTTGCAGTGTCGAAGAATGACTAGGAACAATGTTTTAAGTTAAAAAGAAAAAGACGAAATTGAAAAAGTGAAAAAAATGCATGAGGGAAAGTCGTCTGCTCATGGAGTTATCATCCGCCGGGGTACGCCCACGTCTTTCGCCCGCTTTTCGCCGAAGTTATGGAGTCGTTCCCCAATCAGATAAACGTCATCTCGGATGCCTGCTCGCCAACGAGAGATTTGCTTGCGGCATAGGTGCGCGGCCCATAAAAGGAGGACACCCAGTAACGACGCAGGGAAGCAGTAGCGGTATACCTCGGAGTGTACATTGGCCGGTGAATCCTGGAATATGGTGGTGTTTAGAAGAAGGCCTATAGGTAAGGGTCCCATAATCGCCACTAAAGCAATCAAGGTAGCGGGAAGAAGGAATGCTCTGGTGGCCAATTTAATATCGGGATCCGCCCAACCATTGCGTAGGATAGCGTCGAGAGCAATGGCAGGGCGAGATCCGCGATACCATAGTACAAGTCTGACCGCCATTCGCACGTACAAGACTCCAAGCGTCCAGTCTTGTACCAAGTGGATGACATGGGCCTGGTCACCTCCGATATAGGTGTGGAGTGGAATGAGAATGTAAAGTTCGGTAACCAGGGCAAAGAGGGAAGGGAGGAAGAGAGCGTATGCACCTCCGATATATACGAGACTGACGAATCTTACAAGCATATTATATGTCTGCGGGAAAACTTGCCGAGGAGATGCAAGGTATGGTTGGAGATGTTCTCCGAGGAAGGCGACCACCTGACGACAGTGAATCAATGCGTATAGGGTTCCGCCCATCACATATATACCAACGGAGAAAGCATATATGTCGTTCACACGGATGTGGCTGGGGAATAGAGAGGAGATCATCCTTCGGCCAACCACTAGAGGAACTATAGTGCACCCAACCCCAGTGACCGCCGCAAAGACCCAAATCATAAAAATAAATACTGCAATCCTGGTCTTGAACATTGGAGGTACATAGACATGAGCGAACATGTTGTTCGACTTTCCATGTAGACCGTCCTCGCGATCCTCCTTACCATCAATACGCTCATTGTTCTCATCAACTGGCAGGAACACATGTCCCCCTTTAGGAATTCGAACCTGATCGGACCCCGGCGCCCGCACAAATCTTCCATCTCGTAGAAAATATTCACCGTGGCCCTGGTTTTCATCACTGCGTCGACGGCCAAAAACCCCTTCACGCCAATTTCGGTATCTAGGTCGACCCTCCTCATCCTTGCGCCGCTCACCAAAGAGAAAATGCGTTAGCCTCAAGCTGTGAGCACATTTATGGAACCACCAGTTGTACATTTTATGCAGTCCATCTGATGGGCGAATCGAGCGAATCGCCAACGGCATAACAAAGTTGTAAAAGAGTAGATCGACAGGAAATTCAAGGACAGGTTCGTTGGAGGACCAGTGGATGGGAAGGACTTCTTGGAACGTCAGGGATAAGCCCCAAACAACGCCGCCAAGACACACAATGACAAGGGCCCCGTACACAAGGGCGCTAAAGGCGATTTTTCTTAATTGGGTTGTGACGTTGCGCTCAAGAACATCGCGTACAGGGTGGAATGTGGGGTCGTCGGGGTCCCGGATGAAATCTAATATGCACCGTTAGTCTTAAAGTGAATAACAAAAGTATTACCCAACATGGGTTTACTCACATAGGACGCCACTCCGCATAATCTTCCGGCACATGGAGACAAAAAGGGCGAAATGGAACATGTAGCAAGTCCCGATGAACCAATGCACAAATAGCGATGTGAACGGCGAATCCAACGTAAACGTAATCCGCGACGTTAATGTTGCACTCTGGAATAGGGGTAAAAGTGCGATGTCAAGTAGTATACCGCAATATAATGGGAACACGATCATTTCAATTCCAATGATCAGGATCACCTTCATCACCCCGCCAGCTTGTTGCAAAACGTCAGCCACAGCCCCCTCTGCCCGCTGCTCCTGGCGTGGTCCGGTAAACAATGAAGAAAATCGGAGATACAACATCCCAAGAACTGAGGCAAAAACATATCCAACGAGAATCGCAATTATTCGGTCTTTTGTATCCCACAGCGCCAACTCGTGGTTCAACGACAAGACAACCTTCTCCTCAACTCCACCGATTTTAAGGCTCGACCAATTTCCTTTCTCCAAAAAAAATAGTGCAGACTTTCCAACGCCAACGATGGTAGCACTTGCTGCAGAGAGTAGCTTCATAGGTTCCACAGGTAGTATGGACCTGATGAGTTTTTGAGGCCCTCCTTTCTGGAGAAGAAGTAGAGGAATATCGTAGAGAAACGCTTTCCCAACACTAATAACAAAATTGAAAACAGTTGCGATTCGATCCTGGTGGATCCTCAAGGCCTGGTGAGACAGAACAGAAAACATCGGCAGGTCTGATTCATGGAAGGTGAAAAATTCGCCTAGAACACCCTTAAGGCGCTGACTGCTCCCGTCAATCAGAGAGAGCGAGGCTGCGGTAACAGCATTGCTGACGGAATATTTTGCAAGTGAAGGGATAAAGCGCCCAAATAAGGCGAACATACTCTGGAGCAGAACATTCCCCCAGTAGACAACATATCCCAAGCTTCCGAGAAGTGTGTCAACGGTGATATCGGCGATCAGGGAGACGAGTGCAACCGGAACGCCAACGAACAGCCGTATCGGATTCGTGAAGAGAACAAGAGCAATCTTACCCCACAGGTAAGGTAGCCAGATTCCCACCGCGACAGTGAATGACACAAGTAATGCGCTGAAGACGCCATTTTGCAGCAGACCGACAATCGGTCCCTGCATGCCGATGAGCTCCAAAATGCCTTCAAGGTCATCTGCATCGTCCACAGCATCAACGTCGTCGGGGTCAGCGGGAGGACGCGGGCCATCAGCAAATCCCGGCTCGTCCATGGGGCCATGAACGTGGTGGTGATGGCCATCTCCAAAAGGGCCAAAAGGGTTCTCCTGTCCAGGTTCTTCACGGACGCGCTCGCCATCCCGATCGCCTGCCCGATCTTCTTGCTCCTCTACCCTTGGAGGTCTGGGGGTGACGCCACCCCAAAACCAATTCGAGGCACGATCAATCAGACTCTGAGGAGCTTCATTGATTTCCATCGGAGGTGTTTGCTGAGACGATGCAGCTGAAGGTTCGGGTTGCTCACCGGGTAAAGCTTCTTGAACGGGTATACCAACACCGGATGATGAAGACGGTTCGACAAGAGCTGCAGTTAGTGACGGGCCTCGATTGTCTGGCCTTGTCTCTTCCTGAAGCATCGAAGAGCATTCAGAGTTTTCTTTGCCCATGATCGGAGGTGGTAGGTCAAACGCACGCATAGATCTGGATGGGCCTGCGGATTCTGAACCGAAGAATGCTGGTGAGTTGAACAATTCCATTTTTGGCAAGGTGGGTGAGAATGATTCTGCAGACACACCAGAATTCGTAGTTCGATCTCCAAATCTCATGGTAAGTCCTCCTCCGGGCTCATCTTGATTTTCATCTTGTTTGTCTCCAGAAAGTTGAGCAATCTCGGATGACGAAGGTTGCGGGTTACTAGGATCCACTGGGACATGGAGTAAAGCGGATGGATCTAAGATAGCCTCTTCCCCATTTTCTTGTAACTTGTGCCGAGTTTGGTCGTTAGATCGGGATGATTCGCCCGCACGCTCTAACCTTTGCATGGCTGCGATAACCCAACCCAGTTCTTCCTGACGCCCCTCTTGCTCGATTATCCTTAAAATTTCAGTTGGGTTTCGCATGCCACGAGCCCATAAATCTTTAAACACATCTAATCCAGGCCACTGGGCATTGCTACTACTATCAAGTGGTGCCACTGTTTCCTCGACACCGCACTCGACTCCCGGCTCCCAAACCATGCCTGCTATTTCATCGACGGGACCAATAGAACCGTCTTCAATCTGAGAAGGTTGCTGTGGACCAGGTGATTCGGAGCTCTCATCAGTAGCATCAGGCTGCCGCGGTTGGTCCAAAGGCGGAGTTGTCTCATTCGGCTGCTGCTCATTAAACCCTGGAACATGGGCAGGCGCATCTTCAGGCATATTTTGCTGATGCGGGGCCTCCTGAGCAGGTTGTCCTGGTTGTTCGGCGGGTTGAATTACGCCACCATCCGCCATCAGCTGCGCTGCGGCTTCTCGATCTGCCTCTGCAATATTAATCGCAGGTTGTTGCTGCACGACCCATTCTCTAATTAAAAACACAAGAATAAAAGCAATAACCACCGACAAAGTAATTATTTGTCCCTCAAAGGTATCTATTAAAATATTGTTGAGTGTGGAATAAGGAGTCAGCCGGTTTAGAAAGGAAACATCTGATAGCCAGGATGGCTGGCGAAGCCGTCGCATCGATGAAGAAGTTGCGTTAGTCGAGTTTGAACCTGCAGTCTCGACCTCAGATGAAGTAGCCAGTGTTGCCCAAGTGCCGAATAGGAGTTTTTTTAGAATACTGTATAACAGTGGCTCACCGGCGGAGAAGTTGAGCATGGAGGAAAACGGCGAGACGAACTGTGGGAGTGTTGTCATATTATGTGCCATTCCGGATGGGGTGAGATTGTTTGATGCAACGGTTTGGGCCGGGGAAGTTCCTCGGGAGGCAAGTCGATCGAGGTCCTCGCTCGCCGGGGGTACTTGTGAGGCTTGATAGATTTCCGAGTGAGGCCAACGCCCATCAGCTAACCAAAAGAGACCACGCCAGATAGCTCTCATGGACCACGGGAGCCATCCCAGCCATACGAAAGCAACCAGCACAAATCGTAACCACGTAACAATTGACCGAGCACCCTGGAGAGCTAGTTCCTTAAGAAAGACCGGGGCAGGTAAATCCTGAGGCATATTCGGGTCGTAAAGCTTTGTAAATCTAAACTGAGTCTTGCAGAGCTCGCAGTATTTCTTTTGCGAATGGGAGAGCCATTGCATCAGGCAGTCTTGGTGAACGAACTTGATACTCCCACTACATTTGCAGGGATAAAAGAGCTGCTCCTCCTCCGTGCCCTCGCCGCGACATATTCGACAAGTGTCAGGTTCGTCCAAACTTTTTCTCTTTCCGGGGGCATTCGTGGCAAAGGCAGGGTCGTTCATAATATCAGGGAGAAGGGTAGACCTCCGTTCCCGAGTTGCGGCAAAATGATTTAGATCCATGGCCCTATACGTTGAGAATATTCAAATAATGAATGAACGCAGATGACCATGTTATGGTAGGTTCGTGGTTCCGCATGCCCGCATCCCAAAGTGCTGTCCGTACGGAGTTGAGCCAAAAGATAATTAATTTCAGGGCCAAGAAAACTAGGATCTAGCAAGAGTTCCACGTCAGTTAGCACATAAAAAGGATGTATAAATAAATCCCCAGCGTGAGCAGTAAAGACACCTACAGAGCTCCGTTATCCTGAAAATGCAAAAGGATAACTTGACGTGGCGAGCGTGAGACTTGGTAGTTAGACGTTTGACGTAGGTCTCGTTGGTCTCTGTTTTGTTGGACCAACCAATTTCACATTGTAAAGTGGATTACTCAGCTACCGATATCGGAAAATTGATTATCCGTAGCATATTTCCCCCCACGGGCCTCGTGCATTTATGTGGGACGTCTGAAGTGGTTGTATTTGTAGCCTATCTCAGGGATGCTATATAATACTGTGCGGTGCGCTAGTCCATAATAGGAAGCCTAGGCTCCAACACCTCCCCTTGAACTAGCTACTGTACAGACTAGCTACTGTCCTGCTCAAATCAATTATTACGGCAGCCTATAGTGACATTTGGGTCAAATGGGTTTTTTTGATGGTTTTTATACTAGTGTTACCATGAACACGCACCAATCATATTCATTTAATTTGTAATCAAATAGAGCTTGTTGATTATAGCTCCTCTGTGTAAGAAAATTTTGTGATCAAGGCACACTAACTCTATTGATTACATGAGTGACAAGAATAGGGGTGAGAATAGGGGTAAGAATAGGGGTAAGAATAGGGGCAAGAATAGATCTGTGAGAAATAAGACTTATTATGAGAATAATAGCTAGCAAAATAATTCTTCACATTAGTATCAATCTTTACAGCGCATACTAAAATCTATCAAACATTCTACTAATCACCCTCAACTCTGAGGTCAAAAGAATCTATCAATCATTCTATCAATCACTCTCGACGCTGATGCCGAAATCTTGTCCCATTTGCAGGTGGGTCAAGATAGTTTGATTGTGTTTCAATTTCATCAGAATGACTCTTTTCCATCTCTGTCACAGTGTTTTCCATCTCCTTCTTTATATTTTCCTCCTCTGTCTCTGATTCCAGCTTCTCCCACTTGAACAATAGATCCTTTTCAAGCTTCATTGTCTTCAATTCATTAACTTTGTCTTCAGATTTTGTAGGGATTGGGGACGGCCGTCTTCGTTTGATAAGATTTAGAATGGGTAAATCGAGTGAGAAAGCACGTTCGCGCTTGATCACTGATACAGAGGTATTCTCTTCTTTGACTTTGATATCTGGTGATTTGACTTTGATATTCTTCGGTTCCGATGGTTGTTCGATGGGGTGATTGGACTCATCATAGGTAACAAGACAAATGTGAATAATTGTAGTTGTTGAGGTTGATGAGTGCACTTTCTTAAATGAACTCAATAACTTTTCCAAATCCAACATCCAAACATCAGGAGTGAGCATAACTGCACCATCCTTTCCTGTAACTGAGGCAGAAATGAATACATCAACTGGAGAAACAACTGTAAGAATATTCTTCCAGGCTGTATCAAGTCTGGCAGTGATGATTTCTAGAAAATCCTCCATTGTGAAAAACACACAATCTGAGTAGATTTCATTTTGAATTTTTCGAATTGACTCCCAGTTATAGTGTGTTTGTAGTTTGGCATCATTGTATTCACACTTCCAAATATGAATAAGAATTTTGTAGGATTTTCGCAAGGAGGATAGTTGATTCAGCTCAGGTTTGATCGCAGGTTCTTTTATAGGTGATGTACGTTGAACTGGTGTACCAGCATTGGGGGTCATTTGTTGAACTTTTTGTGTTTTTTGAATGGCCAGTTGACGTGCTCGTTGAGGAGGTCCAGGATCAAGAATTGTGGCAGAGAGTGACGGTGTCAGAGCTGGAGGACTGGGACTATCTTCAATGACAATGATTTCATCATTTATTGAAGAGATGATGGAGGATTTTGGTGTGGATGGATTGGCTTTGCCACAATAAGGACAGGCAGCTTCACTATTACAGTGTGCTTCATGAGAAAATCCAGGACGATTGGGGCAGAATGGTGTCCACATAGTGAAGTAAATCAAGATGATAATAAACAACAAAGAGAAGAACAGGAAAATTTGAGTGTGTATATATATATATCTGTTTTTGAGGGTAAGAGAGTGAGAGATTGTGTGTATGTGTGTGTGGATTTGGGTAACCTGATTAGTATAATGATTAGTATAATAGCTAACTGCTTTGGGAGTGTTAGACATGATGAGTAATATTATAAAATATCTTCAAAGAGTTAGTTACAGTGTACACACTACAGAATATTTCTGTATCAATTAAGAAAATTGTTTATTGATATATATTTTAATACTGTCAATAACTTTAGATTGGAATATATAACTATATATGATTATAATTTTCAAGTTATAGAGTGTTTGAGTATATGAATACATATATTCTGTGTGTCCGGTGTACATACATTGTATATATATATATATATATATATCTAGTTCAAAATTCATGTAGCACTACAATATAAAATTTATAGAATAATTGTTATAGTAACAAACTTAAAAAGTATATTCTTGAGAATATTAGTAGAATACTTAGTAGAATACTTAGTAGAATACTTATTCATATTCAATCTAATTACATCTGTGATACATCTGGCTTAACATCCTCACTGTTCTCATCAGAGATATCAGGCTTGATATCTTCACTATTCTCACTATTCTCATCATAGATTTTCATTTCCATCACATTATCAAAATTCATCTCATGCTCCTGCAATCGCTCTGTCAGCCAGTCCCAAGCACCAGTTGGCTTTTCAGATTCCTGTAGAATAGGAACTTGTTGAGATCTTATATGATCATGTACAAGTTTTCGCAGCTGAAGATATATTATCTTATGTATACGTTCACCCTGTTCATTGACAGCTGCAGCAGTGACTCTTCCAGAAGAAAATCCCAATTTTGAAATCTGATTCTGACACCAATTCTTTGTCTCCAGTGGTAGATACTCATTAATATCTGTCAAGTATTAGTATCTCTATAATATTAGATCAACAGAGATATTAGTAATGAAGATATTACATACCCCAGTTTTCAAAGTGCATGTGAAGTTCTGAAAGCACTTGTGAATCTGGTTTTAAGCCATGCTGTAATGCATTATCAGGATGATAATAGAGCTTCCAGGGCTGTCCATATACCCCATCAGGTCGTTTACGTTGAGCTCGAATTCGATGATTATTCCAGACTCTCACATAGTTTGTCATCTCTTGTCGAATAATTGGCATATATACAGCGAGAAAGGCAATACGATCAGATAATTTATTGGTGTGATATAGACCTGTATGACTGAGATTCAGAAAATAGCGCTGAGAGAAGATTAGCATAAAGATTAGTATAATAATTAGTAGAAAGAATATGGAATTTCATACTCTCCAGTAATTTGCCAACTGTTTTGCAAGTTGTCCCCACCAAGATTCAATTCGTTGATTTAGTGTACTTGTTCCAAATCGATAGCACTCATTCAAAGAAGTATTTGAATCAGTTGCTTGATGTAGTTTGAGTTGTGCAGCTGCAATCATTGAAGTTTCGGTTCCTCTATCTGAACGAATAACCTGAGGAAAAGTATCGGTTGCTTGTAGAACATCAAGAAATTGTCGAAGAACAGAAACAGCAGTACGGTTTGTGATTCCAATATATATCCACACTATATATCGAGAATATGCATCAATTGCTGCATAGATTTCGATTCCCCAATGTTGAAGCTTGCAATAACCATCAATAGACCAAAGATAATTTGGTCCGGGAACAATGTAGGATCCTCGGTGACGTTGGAGATCATTTAGCCGACGTGTAATTCCATCTGGATCGAGAAGCCGAACTGTTTTGAATAGACGATCTCTGATTTTATTAGTATTATACTAATCATTATATTAATCAAAACATACCGTGAAATGCTATGCCCCTGCTGCCTAAAATGGGTGTACAGATGTCCTCTTCCAAAACCCTGAATAAATCCACTGTCAAGCTCTTTCTGTACAGTAGATATAAGCTCTTTCTGCATCTCATCACTCTCATAGTCATCTCTTCGCTGATGAAGTTTCAATTGCTGCCGAATTTGACGAAGCTCACGTATAGAGAGTTGAGACTCAGGATGCTTTTGTTGAATAACTGATAGAATATCAGCATCCTGCAAGCCTCGTGAAAACAATTCTTGAATAAGATTGTGAATTGATTCATCAGCTTCCCATTTCTTGGTTTTTCTAACATTCCATTTTCGAAGACAACGAACAAGAGTTGATCGACTAACTTCAAGATTATGATCTCGTTTCAATTGAGAGATAATATCTTGTTGAGTTAGATTGTGTTGATGAAGATTAATAATAAGATCTTTGTGAGAAAGAAGATATGAATAACCAGATGGAGGCATTTTAAAAGAAAGTGAAAGAAAAAGTATTCATCATTCTAAAATAAAGAAATAAAGAAAGAAAGAAAGAATGAATGAATGAATGAAAAATTGAAAATATTATAACATCATAAAAAAATTAAATAAGAAAATCAAAACAAACAGATAATGTACTAAACTAACTAACTTAGCTTGCTTTAATATAAAAAAATTTTTCAACAAAAAACAGATTAGTAGAATGATTGCTATAATCATAAAAACAAAAAAAAAAAAAATCAACTTTCAGACTTAAAAAACATGCACTCATCCGGGCTCCATCTCATTTGCATAAATTCCTCTGGAGTCATTTCCTCTTTAAAGGCTCTATGAGCCTGTTTACGAGCATCAATATCCTTTTCTGAATCTTCAGTCTTTTGCTCACTCCACCATCTCTTTGCCAAATTGAGTCAATTTGTTCTGCACAAAGCAGCATTTTCAAAACAGAAAGCTCCTGATTTGAAATTGTTTTTAAAAATCGATGATGACTGGCAGTATTGTTGAAAGAATGATGTCGGAATTTTTGAAAAAGAGAATTGCTGATATCTTTCCATGAGAGAATCCACTGCTTGTATAAAACAGCAGCAAGACTTCCTCCTTTTTTCATCAGTTTCACCCCTTCCTCATACGCAGCCCGGGAATCTTCCTCAGTTGGCATATTTTCTTTACCAAACCGTTTTTCATCTTCCAGCCGCCATTTCACTTCTTGCATGGTGTCCTCAGAATCTAACAAATGATTCCATGCGGCAAGCCTGTGATAAATCATTAGAATGATTAATATAATGATTAGTAGAATATAGAACTTACTTTTCACTTGGTTTTGAGATATCTTCCTGTCTCTGCTCCAGCATCGATGCTGTAATCCCGGTGCTAAGTCTATATTCTATTAATATTTATATTAACAAGATTTCAAGATTTGTTAACTACCTTTTATTCATGATCTCTGTTCTTTTATCCTCAATCATCTTCTTTTGATCCTCAGTATTTGCCTCTCTGAATGCATCGGTATTTTTCAGCTGTCGAATATGATAATTTACTGCTGCACGATCTGCATTCTTCGCCCGTTCAATAGTGGCCTCCTCCTCATTCATTTTTTCCCTTCGTTTCATTGCTCTTTTTGTGTGAGGGTTAATCGACATTTCTTCATCAGCTTTTCGTTTCTGGCCAGCTGTGGCTCCAGGCTTTGGTCCGCGGCGTGTCATTTTGATAGGATGAGAAAAAAACTGATCTTGAAGTGGGAAACAAAGAATCTGGCGCAGGAAATAGTTGATTGATACAATGATTGATAGAATAAAAAGGCAGGCAGGCAGCAGAGCAGAAGTAGTGAGACAGGAGAAAGAAGATTTGAAAGAATTGAAAATCAATGTTGATATTCTTTGTGATGTGTTGTTGTGTTCACTTGATTGCCTATTTGAGCGTGCTTGTGTTGTTGTGTTATTCATCAACTGCACATAACTGCACACATAACCGCACTCTCACTTCAAAGATCTTATCTTTTTGCTCTTTTTCTTTTCCAATCTTTTAATCTTTTCATCCATCTCATTCTACACGCCCCCCCCCCCCCCCCCCCCCTGCAGAAATTTTTTAAATTATCTTCTTGTTTCAGCAATGTAAGTGAGCTACAGTTCATTTTTATACTAGTTATTATACTAATCAGTAAATAAGCAGCTAGAATCATCAAATCCACGCAAAAATGGCTCGTACCAAAATGACTGCAAGAAAATGTGTTCAACAGAGAGGGGCAAAAAAAAATATAGCCAGCAAGGCAAGAAAGGGGGGAAAGCATCCTCCAGGACAGCATGTGGCTCATGTGAAACCTCGACGTCGCTATCGTCGAAAAGCTGGCAGTAAGTAAAAGTATATTCATAGATTTTTTGAATTTGAATATCTAATTTAATTATTTTAGCCACTGCTCTCCGTGAAATCCGCCGTTATCAGCGTGATGTTGAGCTTCTTATTCACAAGCTCCCATTCCAGCGTCTTGTCCGTGAAATTGCAGCAGATATATATGGTGATCTTCGATTTCAAGCATCTGCAATTCTGGCTTTGCAGGAGGCTGCAGAGGCGGTTTTGATTGATGAATTCACAAGTAAGAAATGACTGGATTTTACAAGCTAATCTACTAATCATTATACTAATCAATGAGATGTTAGTGACAAATCTATGCGCCATCCATGCCAAACGTGTTACCATCCAGGAAAGGGATATGAAATTGGTGCAGAGGTTGCGACAAATCATGACAGGCAGTCGCATCCCAGGACGTGGAAATGGTTATTAGTAGTTTTCACTTTTTTCACTTTTTTTGATTTTTCATTTTGATTTTTTGATGATATCCAGGAAAATGATTGTTTTTTGATTGTTTTTTTGATTTGATTTTTTTCTTAGCTTAATCAGAATGAAATGAGATGTTTCTGCAACAGACAAATCCTCATAAAAATCTCTATTGGTGAGTGTCTATAAGTGGAATTAAGTAATTACAGTGGAAAAACACAAAAAAACCCATTTGACCCAAATGTCACTATAGGCTGCCGTAATTATATTCATCTTCTCTATCAATCTATCTTGTGTTCCACTTGCTGTATCTATCAAATCCATTTTCTTATTTCATTCATAATCTGGCTGGCTTTTCAAAATTTGACTGATTTGCAAATAAATTCTTTTTTTTATTTTTATCTTTATTTTTAATTTTCTTTCTATTTTTATTTTTCAATATCTTAATATACTTCTTATTATGTTTCTGTTATTCAGTGCTTGCAAGATTTGAGTTCTTGAATCAGTAATGTTTAATCATATATCTTATATTCTCATAGTAGTAATATTAGTATTCATCAAAATATTTAATGATAGCATTTGTAGTAAATAATATAAGATAAATAGTAATAATAATGATATAAATAATCAACTGATTTATCAATTCATTAAAATTCAAATTCTAAATAGAGCTTTACTTAATAATATAGAAATTATTCAGTTTCATTTTAATAAATTTCTGTTGTCAGTCTTTTAGTTCTAATATAAATAAATTATAATAAATACTATTAGCTTAATTTTTATCTATAGATATAAATTTATTTTTAAATCCTAAAAAGTTACAAAAATAAATATAAAAATTATTATTTTTAAGCTGTAAATCTTTGAACTTTTTAATAATTTAAAGAGATTTTTTTATATGAGATATAGTATAGTATTAAGTGAGTTTCTTTTATATAGTTACTACAAAATAAAAATCTTTATTCAATAATCTCAGAAAGTCATATATAGTTATATTTAAAGATTAAAAGATTTTTGTATAAAGTGTTAAGGAGTGAATATGAGCTGTATAAGAAGAAAACTCTCTGCATTGCTAATTGCTATATAATAAAATACTAAGGTTGATGAGGAAAAAAAAATATCAACATCTGCTCAGATTATAAACAGCCTATATAATCATGTGACTGAATTATGACTGATTTGTTAGATTACATATGGGATGTAATCACATGATAAAAATAAATCTAGCCTTGACACTAAGTCTAATATCACTCTTTGATCTAGAAACAGACATACTCTCATATTGAAAGATTATCATCATCTTTATTTTTCAAGTAACTACTTGTCTCTCATGCTCTTACTCATTCATCTAAGCATTTCAGTAATTCAACTTTAGTGGAGTTGACCTTATAGAAATCTTTTATTGCATATAATAATTTTTTGAAGTTGTGAGTGAGGTATTATGAAGAATTTTCATTACATCTCTTTCAGTGTATCTGATACTACAGCTTACTTCAGCTTATTTAACTGATCAGTATACAATCTATTTCTCATTCATTCTCACTATTTATTTCAATTGAGTCTGGTGATCTAATAATATAATCAGATAAAAGGTTTTTGAAGTCTTTGTATAACTTATTTGAGAAGAATATTGAATAAATCTTTATTATTAGAAAGAGATTCAGTTTGTAGATATTGCTTATCTTTTTCAGAATTCTGAAGAGATTAGCATTCTGCTCTGTTAATTTATAGTTTAATTAATTTATTTTGTATAATTTTAATATTAAATAAATAAAATCTTTTATTACAAAATCAGACTTTTGATAATACTTGTCAGTCCGCTTTTTTATCTGTTTCTGTGCTGTTCTTATATCTTTATTTGTCTAATTTCAGATCTCTCTCATTTAGTAAATAAAGTTTTTTACTGCTTCTTAATTTTTTTTCTCATTTATATTTAATTTCTTTATTAGTAATTGTCAGTTAAAGAATATCTGAGATTCATATTTATTTGCTATAAAAAAGAAGAAGATCTCTGTGAAAGCATTTGAAGTAGCTGCAGAGATATGATCTATAATAAGCAATTACTCATCTCAGTTATTTTGATAGTAACTAATATAGAGATGAAAATAAATGATAATATATTGTAAAGAATTAAGCTCTAAGAACTAGAGGCTAGTCCTCCTATATAACAAGAACGAATTGCTTGAGAAAGGGAAAAAAAGAATGAGATGAGAACTCAAGCTTAAGCAAGCTCGCATAGCATGATCATGTGCATATATGTGAATGATGACTAGGCAGAGTCAGCCAGTCAGAGAAAATGATGACTAGGCTGAGTCAGTCAGCTAGAGCAAATCTAGAGGTTCAATCTCTTATAATACTTCTCTTCTCCCTCTTTGTTGCAGGCCTTTATGACTATTTAAAGTCCACTTTACATCTAATTTTGCCTGCTGAGAGGCCTCTCAAGCATTCAAGGCCTTCACTTCTTGTAGGAGACTCATATCATTTCATATAAGCTTAGCTCAATCTACTCATTTAATGAGGTATTGCTTTTTCCTCTGATAGGTTCATTCACTCTGAATTTCCTCAATCTCAAACTCAGGTCCTTCTGGGATCTCTATAGTGGGTGGCTGCCAGTTGATTTGCCTCTGACTAGGCAGAGAATCTGTTGTCACAGCATGTAGAAGCTTTACATTAAAGACATTGTGAATGTCAGATGAGACATTTAGTTGATAAGCATGAGATTCTATCTTTTCTAGCATAGTATATTGATTGTATTTCACATCCAGCTTCTTGCACAGGCAATTAATTCTCATGTTCTCTAAGCTCAACCAGATCTTATCTTCAGATTGAAAGCTTGAAGCTGAATCTCTTTGTCTATTCATATATTTCCCTTAAGATTGCTGAGCATCTGTCATTTTTACTTGAGCTCACTCTAACACTTCATGAGCCTTCCTCATATAATCATCCATAAACTCAATGAGATCACATGGTGTTTCAATAGGGGGTGCATCAGCTATATCAATGAAGAAGATGTGGAAAAGATGTGTTAAAAAGAATGAGCTCACACTCATTGAGACAGTATCTCTATTATTGATGGTCAGCTCTGCTAGAGGGAGTCATTTACACTAGTCATTCTGTTAAAAGCTAATGTACTTATGTAGGTAGATTTTCAGAGTCTGATTCATTCACTCTGTAGCTTCATTAGTCTCTGAGTGATAGACTGTGAAGAGTTATCTCTTAATGCTTAATTTCTCACACATCTGAGTTCAAAACATGCTTGTGAAAGCTAACTCTCAATCTGACATTATCATTTTAGAAATGTCATATCAAAAGATGATGTTATGAAGAAACACTCTAGTCACTGTCTCTGCATCAGTTTTCTTAACTGCTTTTAATATAACTCTCTTGATCAGTCTGTTTGTTATAATCATGATATTTGTGTATTCTTTAGAGCTTGATAAGTTCACAATAAAGTTCATGGAAAGCTCCTGCCACATGCATTCAGGAATAGAGAAAGGCTTAAGCAGTCTCTGATGTCAATCTCTTCATGTGATGTTTGATCTGCAAAGATAGCAGTTCTTGATTATTCTTCTCACATCAGCAGCATAGCCTGATCAGTAGAACTCACATCATAGAACTTCTGCTGTTTGCTCTCACCTGGGATGACTAGTAAGAGATGAGTCATGAGCCTCATATACTAACCTGATTTAAAGAGGTTCAAAGTCTAGTACTCACTTATGATCTCAAAAGAGAAGCTCCTCATTCTCATTTAAAGAGCACTCAGAGACAGAGATCTTAATGCTGAGTTCAGAAGAAAATTTGAATCTTTTCTCATAAAGAGTTTGCTTCAGACACTGCAGAATCTTATCATTTTTGCAGATCTCATTTCACTGAGCTTGAAGAGACATCTCAGATTCCACACTGGCAGCAGCTACTATTGATTTCATTTCAGATGCCAGTACATTAAACTTAAGTAGTTGAGCTTGTCTCTGCTTGATTCTCTCATCATCAGCACTCTGTGACATGTCCTGCTCTCTTTGTGATAAGGCATCTGATTTAGCATTCAACTTTCTTGATCAGTAATCAATTCTGAAGTTGAATTGATAGAGAATATCTATTCAATATAGCTGTCTTTCATTTAGTCTGTGTGTAGTTATGAAGTATTCTAGATTCTTATGATCTGTGAGAATCTTGAATTTCTTTACACTTTATAGCTCAGCATTTCATTTCTTTAAACACTCAATTATTGCTAATAACTTCTTATTATGAATCTCATAGTTGTATTCTGCAGGTGAATGCTTGTGAGAGAAGAAGACACATGAGTGTAGAATGCTCTGCTCATCATATTATAGCAGCACTTCTCCTGAGACATAATCTGAGAAGTCTGTTTCCAATATAGTCTCACAGTCATGGTCAAATTGAAGCAGGATTAGAGCAGAGATAAATGTTGATTTTAGACACTTAAAAGCTTTCTCAGCCTTGCTCATCCACAAAAAAGAAACATTCTTGCATGTAAAAATCATCAGTGAGATCACAATCTTTGAGAAATCTCTGATAAATCATCTATAGAAATTGGCAAAGTCTAAAAATCCTCATATATCTTTAAGAGTAATAGGTGTCACTCATTTCAAAACAGCTTTAACCTTCTCTGAATTCATTTGTATACCCTTGCTCACTTCAATAATGAATTCAAGATATTTTGTGCTGTTCATCTCAAACTCACTCTTTCTGATATCTGCCTGCAGGCCTGCTTTTTGTAGATGCATAAGCATCTTTTGTACATGCTCACAATGCTCCTGTAAGCTTCTTGAGGAAAATATCAAGATGTCATCTAAATAAACTGAGCAGAAGTTCTCCAGATATCTATGTAATGCTCAGTTGATATATTTTTGAAATGTGCTTAGAGTATTGGCCAAATCAAAGAGTGTAATCAGTCACCTAAACAGCTTGTATCTGATTCTAAAGACTGTCATTCACTCATTACCTTCTGTGATTTGAATCTTGTGAAAAGCTGCAATAATGTTTAGCTTAGTGAATCATTTAGCTCATTCAATTCACTGTAAAGTCTCACTGATTAAAGATATAGAATATCAATTCTTTCAAGTGATTTTATTAAGAGCTCAATAGTCTACACAGAATCTTAGTTCATCTTCAGACTTCTTTACAAATAGTACAGAGGTGGCTGCAGAAGAGTTGCTCATTCTAATAAAACTCTTATCTAGATAATCTGTAAGAGTCTTTCACAAAGCCAGTAGTTCCTCTTAAGACATATTATATAGTGAGCCTTAATGGGGTTGTTTCATGCTATCATCAGTCTTTTTAATCAGTTCAATCTCATAATCTATACCTGGGTCACAAAGTAAGGGTAGAGTGTCAGCAGCTTCCTTATCAAATATGTTTAAAAACTCATGATAATGTTCAGACAGCTTTTCTCTAAGATCAATCTTTGATTTCACTTCTAGAGTCTTTTGAATGTCAGTCAAACTGACAGTAAAGATCTCAATGTTTCACTTCTCTCAAGTGCTCACAAGTCTAGAGAAGCTTACAGCAGAGATGGAAATCATATCAGCTTTTGCATTTGAACTAGACTCTATCTCTATACCACTCTCTTCAAATCTCACAATTCTTTGATAAGGGATCACAGTCATCTTTTGCTGGGCCAGTCAGGGGTCACCTAGATACATATCATGACCATGTAACTCATTCACCACATAGAGAAAGGCTCATTCAGTTACATGACTATCTATATCAATTTGAATGCCAGTTACTATGCTCATAGAGAGTCTCATGAAGTCTTCAAAGCCAGTCATTTTAACAGGAGGAATTTCAATGCACAGGAGCTTATGCTTATTAATATAGGATTGAGAAATAAGATCATAGACATTACATTCACTGTCTATCATTGATTTAGTTAAAAAGGCATTATCTACTAGAGCATTTACAGTGAAGGGTTTGAATATCATCTTAGATTTAAATCTTCTTCATTGCTTCCTCATAAGCTCTTTACTTTGCTCCTTCTAGTGTCTTTTGATTAGAGCTACTCTTTTCTCAAATCCTCACTCATATTCACATTGTTGTTGTCCAGTACCAGCTTGAGAATCATATCAGCTATTGTGGAGGTGACAGGGTGTCTGAGAGATTTGAATAGGCAGCTCTTAATCATATGACCTCTGGCTTCACATCTCAGACACAGGCCTTGCTCTCTTCATTGATTAACCTTGATCTGATTTATCAATTTGATGTGGTGGGTGCTTGAGATCATAGCATCAGAAGAGAGATTCATCAGATCATCAGTGAAAGCTTGAGACCAGTTTCATCAGTCAAGAACAGCATGACAAAGTGAAGAGTGTGAATTAGATGTTATATGATCTGAAGAAGATCTGCTCTTATAATGTTTAGATCACTGTCTTAAAGTCTTAAGCTCAGAGAGTTGATGATCATCTAATCTAAGCTCTCTGCAGTAATTCTTGTAGAGAGATAGTTTCCTTACACACACCATGCCTTCCCTCAGCTCCATGCTTAGAGCAGATTTCAAATACTTCTTTTTAACATGATCATCTCATCTGTGATCACCAGCTTCTAGTAGTAGCTGATTAAATTCAGATAGAAAGTTAAAGAGAGCTCTTCTACTCTGTTATAGATTGTTGAGCTTTTGCATAGTCTTTTTCTGTTGTGCAGAATCACTAAAGAGCATATGTGTCTGCTTCAGTAAGCTCTCTATCATGAAGTTGATCTTGTTCTTATTATTCTCAACTCAGGGGTAAACTTGAGCTGCTGTCATTTTTTTCAGTCTCAAGTACACATACCAAGTACATTCCTCATTATTACCTAAAGCTTTTCTATCAATTTTAAGTTTTGATTGAAGCTTTAGCTCTCATTGAGAGTAGTGCTTCAGATTAGAATCATTATACTTCTGGCAGTTCAGTAGCTTGATCTTTGATCTTCTGACTGCAATGAGTGATTGCAGGTTCAATTGAGAGAGAGTTGATATTGAGATATTCAAAGCTTGTCATAGATGAGCTATTTCAGCTTACTGAGCTGCTATTAAATCTCTGTTCTCACACTGAACCTGTTCCTGCTGTTGAAGAAAGGCCATTCATTGTTGTTCAAAGTTGCTGAGGATGTCCCTGGTCATTGCTTCATGTTAATCTATTTGTTGTACAAGTCTGTCACTTTATCTCATTCAGCTAGACATTTTCAATATTGCTTATTTATTTGTTAGCATGATTGCTAACTCAGTCTATTCATATACCAGTGCTATCACTGAACTTCATGATGCAAGATTTAAGACTTTCAATAGTTTATCATATGTCAGCACATTTGCTGAGCTTCATAATACAGGATTAAGGCTCTCAGTGGCCTATCAATGAAAGAAGTGAAGCAATTCATAATGTAAAGGGTTAAGCTCTAAGAACTAAAGGCTAGTCCTCCTATATAACAAGGATGAATTGCTTGAGAAAGGGAAGAAAAGAATGAGATAAGAACTCAAGCTTAAGCAAGCTTGTGTAGCATGATCATGTGCGCACATGCGAATAATGGCTAGGCTGAGTCAGCCAGCCAGAGCAAATCTAGGGGTTCAACCCCTTATAAATAGACTGCATATTGACTTTAAATCTCTGAGTGAATGACTGAAGATTTCAGAATGTTTCTCTGTTAATAACTGACCTAGATCAGCATTCTGTCATCCTGGGATGAAAGTGATTAACAACATAGAATATATGATTTGATATTAAAAATTAACATCTGATTTGACTGAGTGAACAGTTTATCTTTGAACAGATGATAAAGTCAATATTGAAGATAGTATCTTAGTCAATACTGAAGTATTTGAATTTTAAGCCTGAGCATTAGACAGATGTAAAATAAAAAGAGATTAAATTGAATAAGAAGATCAGATAGAAGTATCAGACTTAGCTCTGCAGATTGAAAGAGATTAGCTTAGTCATGATATTTAAGACAAGACAGAGACTGATTTAGAAGAAGACAGTATCACAGATGATAAATATAAACTTCATTAAAATTGCTTTCTTTTATAATTATATGAATAACAAGAACTTGATAATCTTTATAATCAGTCTATATAAAATTGATAAACAGCTTGAGAAGAAGTAGAGTTTAGTAGAAACTGAGAATGAGTCTGATGAGAAGCTGATCAGCAACTTATCAGAATGATTAAAAAATCAAAAGAATTTTTTCTTAAAGAAAGTGTCCGATGAATTACTCCTTTTATAGAAGAATATTGACTTTAAAATAGAGCTTCAATCTAATATTGACCTCCTTCAGAGTATTAAAAATACATCTTTATATAAGATGCATTTAGAGAAATTGAAGATGATAAAGATCTATCTTAAAATTAATCTAATAAAGAACTTCATCATCTCAAGTTTAATTTTCTACACCTTTTCAATTTTAATTACCTGTAGTAAGAAAAAGTTATAATTCTGCATTAACTTTTACAAGCTAAATACTATAATCAAATGAAATTATTATTCTTTACCTCTAATAAATAAGCTGATGAACTGACTCAATAAGATAAAATACTTTACAAAGCTAGATATTTAACAAGGATTTTATCATATCTGAATAAACTCTGAGTCTAAAAATCTAATCATCTTTAGAACCTACTACAAAATCTATAAATATTAAGTAATTCTCTTCGATTTTATAAATATTTTTTATTTATTTTCAGTGATTCTCTTCGATTTTATAAATATTTTCATTTATTTTTAATAATTTATTAACAGTATCTTCTTTAATTATCTAAATAAGTTTATAATAGCATTTATGAATAATCTTCTAATCTATAGCAAGAATCTGAAAGAGCATAAGTAGCAGATAAACTCAGTGCTAGACTGATTAAAGATAATTAATTTGCAAGTTAGTTTTCAAGAATATAAGTTTACAGTTCAGAGAATAAAATATCTAGAGTTTATCATCAGTACAGAAGGAATTGAGATAGATTTAGAGAAAATAGCTATTATTATAAGATGATAGATTCTCATCACAGTTAAAAAAATTTAGTTATTTCTATAATTTGACAATTTCTACTGATAATTTATAAGAAACTACAGCTGAATCACAAAATTATTGTATTAGTTGACAAAGAAGAGTATCTCATTTATGTGAACATCAAAATATAAATCAGTTTTTGAAAAACTAAAAAGACAGCTGGTGAAGATTTCAATACTATATTATTATAACTCTGAATAAGAGACTCATATTGAGACTGATATCTCTGATAAAGTAGTGACTGAGATACTAAGTTAAAAATTTAAAAATAATCATTGATACTTAGTAGTCTTCTATTTAAAGTCAATAAATAATATAGAGTTTAATTATAAATTTCATGATAAGAAAATACTAGCAGTGATTTGAGTATAATAAAAATTATAAGCAGAGCTTAAGAGACTACAATGAGAGAAATAATTTAAAATTCTCACTAATTATCATGCACTAAAATACTTCATAACTATTAAGAAGCTAAATCTATATTAAATCTGTTGAGTAGAGTTTCTTTTCTATTTCTACTTTAAGATCAGATATCAATTACATAAAATCAATCTGCTAACAGATACATTAAGCAAGTCTAAGTAGATTAAAAGACAGTAGAATAGCTATATGCAGATTCTTCTAGAATTAAAGATTCTTGACTTTTATATCACTTCTTCTACGAATATTACTAGCATCAACTCCTCAGAGAAAAAGAATATTGCTGAATGCATACTATCTTTAAATAAAATAGTTATTTCAATTGAGCTTCTGCAGCAGCAGGCAGAAGATGTGAATAGTCTCTATACAATGAAATATAATATGTTACAGTATAATGAAAGACTAGTGATATCTGTTCAGAAAAGAAAACTCTGATAGCTAAGCTACTGCAGAAAATTTATAATCAAGTTTCAACAGTATACTTTGAAGAATAAAAAACTCTGACTCTGATGCAATCATGTTATTAATGAGTCATCTGATGAACAGATATTCTACATTATATTCAGGACTGTTATATGTATTAGATTAGTAAAATTTCAAAAGATAAGACTTCTGATTTACTAAAATTATTATCAATATCAGAACAAGCATAACAGCATATCATGAACTTCAAGGATATGCAGAAGTTACAGCTCAGAATCTAATCTAACTATTCATTTAATTCTATTATTCATATAATAAGATATCTGATTCAATTGTCTTTGATCAAGGCTCTCAGTTCATATCAAGCTTTTAAGATCAGTTTATACAGATTCTGAGCATAAAACTGAAACTCTCAATAATGCATCACATACAAACTGATGAACAGACAGAAGTGATAAATCAATATATATAAGAGGTTGAACCCCTAGATTTGCTCTGGCTGGCTGACTCAGCCTAGCTATTGTTTGCATGTGCGCACATGATCATGCTACGCGAGCTTGCTTAAGCTTGAGTTCTCATCTCATTCTTTTCTTCCCTTTCTCAAGCAATTCATTCTTGTTATATAGGAGGACTAGCCTCTAGTTCTTAGAGCTTAACCCTTTACATTATGAATTGCTTCACTCCTTTCATTGATAGGCCACTAGAAGTCTTAATCCTGTATCATAAAGCTCAGCAAATGTGCTGACATATAATAGGCTATTAAAAGTCTTAAATCCTGCATCATGATGTTCAGTGATAGCACTGATATATGAATAGACTGAGTTAGCAATCATGCTAACAAATAAATAAGTAATATTGAAAATGTCTAGCTGAATGAGATAAAGTGACAGACTTGTACAACAAATGAATTAACATGAAGCAATGAGCAGAGACATCCTCAGCAGCTTTGAACAACAATGAATGGCCTTTCTTCAACAGCAGGAACAGGTTCAGTGTGAGAACAGAGATTTAATAGCAGCTCAGTAAGCTGAAATAGCTAATCTATGACAAGCTTTGAACATCTCAACATCAACTCTCTCTCAATTGAACCTGCAATCACTCATTGCAGTCAGAAGATCAAAGACTAAGCTACTGAACTGCAAGAAGTATGATGATTTTAATCTGAAGCACTACTCTCAGTGAGAGCTAAAGCTTCAATCAAAACTTAAAATTGATAGGAAAGCTTTAGGTAATAATGAAGAATGTACTTGGTATGTGTACTTGAGACTGAAAAAAATGACAGCAGCTCAAGTTTACCCCTGAGTTGAGAATAATAAGAACAAGATCAACTTCATGATAGAGAGCTTACTGAAGCAGAAACACATACTCTTTATTGATTCTGCACAACAGAAAAAGACTATGCAAAAGCTCAACAATCTATGATAGAGTAGAAGAGCTCTCTTTGACTTTCTGCCTGAATTTAATCAGCTACTACTGGAAGCTGGTGATCACAGATGAGATGATCATATTAAAAAGAAGTATTTGAAATCTGCTCTAAGCATGGAGCTGAGGGAAGGCATGGTGAGTGTAAGAAAACTATCTCTCTACAAGAATTACTGCAGAGAGCTTAGATTAGTTGATCATTAACTCTCTGAGCTTAAGACTTTAAGACAGTGATCTAAACATTATGAGAGCAGATCTTCTTCAGATCATATGATATCTAATTCACACTCTCTACTTTGTCATGCTATTCTTGACTGATGAAACTGGTCTCAAGCTTTCACTGATGATCTGATGAATCTCTCTTCTGATGCTGTGATCCCAAGCATCCACCACATCAAATTGATAAATCAGACCAAGGTTAATCAATGAAGAGAGCAAGGTACGGCAGCCTATAGTGACATTTGGGTCAAATGGGTTTTTTTGATGGTTTTTATACTAGTGTTACCATGAACACGCACCAATCATATTCATTTAATTTGTAATCAAATAGAGCTTGTTGATTATAGCTCCTCTGTGTAAGAAAATTTTGTGATCAAGGCACACTAACTCTATTGATTACATGAGTGACAAGAATAGGGGTGAGAATAGGGGTAAGAATAGGGGTAAGAATAGGGGCAAGAATAGATCTGTGAGAAATAAGACTTATTATGAGAATAATAGCTAGCAAAATAATTCTTCACATTAGTATCAATCTTTACAGCGCATACTAAAATCTATCAAACATTCTACTAATCACCCTCAACTCTGAGGTCAAAAGAATCTATCAATCATTCTATCAATCACTCTCGACGCTGATGCCGAAATCTTGTCCCATTTGCAGGTGGGTCAAGATAGTTTGATTGTGTTTCAATTTCATCAGAATGACTCTTTTCCATCTCTGTCACAGTGTTTTCCATCTCCTTCTTTATATTTTCCTCCTCTGTCTCTGATTCCAGCTTCTCCCACTTGAACAATAGATCCTTTTCAAGCTTCATTGTCTTCAATTCATTAACTTTGTCTTCAGATTTTGTAGGGATTGGGGACGGCCGTCTTCGTTTGATAAGATTTAGAATGGGTAAATCGAGTGAGAAAGCACGTTCGCGCTTGATCACTGATACAGAGGTATTCTCTTCTTTGACTTTGATATCTGGTGATTTGACTTTGATATTCTTCGGTTCCGATGGTTGTTCGATGGGGTGATTGGACTCATCATAGGTAACAAGACAAATGTGAATAATTGTAGTTGTTGAGGTTGATGAGTGCACTTTCTTAAATGAACTCAATAACTTTTCCAAATCCAACATCCAAACATCAGGAGTGAGCATAACTGCACCATCCTTTCCTGTAACTGAGGCAGAAATGAATACATCAACTGGAGAAACAACTGTAAGAATATTCTTCCAGGCTGTATCAAGTCTGGCAGTGATGATTTCTAGAAAATCCTCCATTGTGAAAAACACACAATCTGAGTAGATTTCATTTTGAATTTTTCGAATTGACTCCCAGTTATAGTGTGTTTGTAGTTTGGCATCATTGTATTCACACTTCCAAATATGAATAAGAATTTTGTAGGATTTTCGCAAGGAGGATAGTTGATTCAGCTCAGGTTTGATCGCAGGTTCTTTTATAGGTGATGTACGTTGAACTGGTGTACCAGCATTGGGGGTCATTTGTTGAACTTTTTGTGTTTTTTGAATGGCCAGTTGACGTGCTCGTTGAGGAGGTCCAGGATCAAGAATTGTGGCAGAGAGTGACGGTGTCAGAGCTGGAGGACTGGGACTATCTTCAATGACAATGATTTCATCATTTATTGAAGAGATGATGGAGGATTTTGGTGTGGATGGATTGGCTTTGCCACAATAAGGACAGGCAGCTTCACTATTACAGTGTGCTTCATGAGAAAATCCAGGACGATTGGGGCAGAATGGTGTCCACATAGTGAAGTAAATCAAGATGATAATAAACAACAAAGAGAAGAACAGGAAAATTTGAGTGTGTATATATATATATCTGTTTTTGAGGGTAAGAGAGTGAGAGATTGTGTGTATGTGTGTGTGGATTTGGGTAACCTGATTAGTATAATGATTAGTATAATAGCTAACTGCTTTGGGAGTGTTAGACATGATGAGTAATATTATAAAATATCTTCAAAGAGTTAGTTACAGTGTACACACTACAGAATATTTCTGTATCAATTAAGAAAATTGTTTATTGATATATATTTTAATACTGTCAATAACTTTAGATTGGAATATATAACTATATATGATTATAATTTTCAAGTTATAGAGTGTTTGAGTATATGAATACATATATTCTGTGTGTCCGGTGTACATACATTGTATATATATATATATATATATATCTAGTTCAAAATTCATGTAGCACTACAATATAAAATTTATAGAATAATTGTTATAGTAACAAACTTAAAAAGTATATTCTTGAGAATATTAGTAGAATACTTAGTAGAATACTTAGTAGAATACTTATTCATATTCAATCTAATTACATCTGTGATACATCTGGCTTAACATCCTCACTGTTCTCATCAGAGATATCAGGCTTGATATCTTCACTATTCTCACTATTCTCATCATAGATTTTCATTTCCATCACATTATCAAAATTCATCTCATGCTCCTGCAATCGCTCTGTCAGCCAGTCCCAAGCACCAGTTGGCTTTTCAGATTCCTGTAGAATAGGAACTTGTTGAGATCTTATATGATCATGTACAAGTTTTCGCAGCTGAAGATATATTATCTTATGTATACGTTCACCCTGTTCATTGACAGCTGCAGCAGTGACTCTTCCAGAAGAAAATCCCAATTTTGAAATCTGATTCTGACACCAATTCTTTGTCTCCAGTGGTAGATACTCATTAATATCTGTCAAGTATTAGTATCTCTATAATATTAGATCAACAGAGATATTAGTAATGAAGATATTACATACCCCAGTTTTCAAAGTGCATGTGAAGTTCTGAAAGCACTTGTGAATCTGGTTTTAAGCCATGCTGTAATGCATTATCAGGATGATAATAGAGCTTCCAGGGCTGTCCATATACCCCATCAGGTCGTTTACGTTGAGCTCGAATTCGATGATTATTCCAGACTCTCACATAGTTTGTCATCTCTTGTCGAATAATTGGCATATATACAGCGAGAAAGGCAATACGATCAGATAATTTATTGGTGTGATATAGACCTGTATGACTGAGATTCAGAAAATAGCGCTGAGAGAAGATTAGCATAAAGATTAGTATAATAATTAGTAGAAAGAATATGGAATTTCATACTCTCCAGTAATTTGCCAACTGTTTTGCAAGTTGTCCCCACCAAGATTCAATTCGTTGATTTAGTGTACTTGTTCCAAATCGATAGCACTCATTCAAAGAAGTATTTGAATCAGTTGCTTGATGTAGTTTGAGTTGTGCAGCTGCAATCATTGAAGTTTCGGTTCCTCTATCTGAACGAATAACCTGAGGAAAAGTATCGGTTGCTTGTAGAACATCAAGAAATTGTCGAAGAACAGAAACAGCAGTACGGTTTGTGATTCCAATATATATCCACACTATATATCGAGAATATGCATCAATTGCTGCATAGATTTCGATTCCCCAATGTTGAAGCTTGCAATAACCATCAATAGACCAAAGATAATTTGGTCCGGGAACAATGTAGGATCCTCGGTGACGTTGGAGATCATTTAGCCGACGTGTAATTCCATCTGGATCGAGAAGCCGAACTGTTTTGAATAGACGATCTCTGATTTTATTAGTATTATACTAATCATTATATTAATCAAAACATACCGTGAAATGCTATGCCCCTGCTGCCTAAAATGGGTGTACAGATGTCCTCTTCCAAAACCCTGAATAAATCCACTGTCAAGCTCTTTCTGTACAGTAGATATAAGCTCTTTCTGCATCTCATCACTCTCATAGTCATCTCTTCGCTGATGAAGTTTCAATTGCTGCCGAATTTGACGAAGCTCACGTATAGAGAGTTGAGACTCAGGATGCTTTTGTTGAATAACTGATAGAATATCAGCATCCTGCAAGCCTCGTGAAAACAATTCTTGAATAAGATTGTGAATTGATTCATCAGCTTCCCATTTCTTGGTTTTTCTAACATTCCATTTTCGAAGACAACGAACAAGAGTTGATCGACTAACTTCAAGATTATGATCTCGTTTCAATTGAGAGATAATATCTTGTTGAGTTAGATTGTGTTGATGAAGATTAATAATAAGATCTTTGTGAGAAAGAAGATATGAATAACCAGATGGAGGCATTTTAAAAGAAAGTGAAAGAAAAAGTATTCATCATTCTAAAATAAAGAAATAAAGAAAGAAAGAAAGAATGAATGAATGAATGAAAAATTGAAAATATTATAACATCATAAAAAAATTAAATAAGAAAATCAAAACAAACAGATAATGTACTAAACTAACTAACTTAGCTTGCTTTAATATAAAAAAATTTTTCAACAAAAAACAGATTAGTAGAATGATTGCTATAATCATAAAAACAAAAAAAAAAAAAATCAACTTTCAGACTTAAAAAACATGCACTCATCCGGGCTCCATCTCATTTGCATAAATTCCTCTGGAGTCATTTCCTCTTTAAAGGCTCTATGAGCCTGTTTACGAGCATCAATATCCTTTTCTGAATCTTCAGTCTTTTGCTCACTCCACCATCTCTTTGCCAAATTTGAGTCAATTTGTTCTGCACAAAGCAGCATTTTCAAAACAGAAAGCTCCTGATTTGAAATTGTTTTTAAAAATCGATGATGACTGGCAGTATTGTTGAAAGAATGATGTCGGAATTTTTGAAAAAGAGAATTGCTGATATCTTTCCATGAGAGAATCCACTGCTTGTATAAAACAGCAGCAAGACTTCCTCCTTTTTTCATCAGTTTCACCCCTTCCTCATACGCAGCCCGGGAATCTTCCTCAGTTGGCATATTTTCTTTACCAAACCGTTTTTCATCTTCCAGCCGCCATTTCACTTCTTGCATGGTGTCCTCAGAATCTAACAAATGATTCCATGCGGCAAGCCTGTGATAAATCATTAGAATGATTAATATAATGATTAGTAGAATATAGAACTTACTTTTCACTTGGTTTTGAGATATCTTCCTGTCTCTGCTCCAGCATCGATGCTGTAATCCCGGTGCTAAGTCTATATTCTATTAATATTTATATTAACAAGATTTCAAGATTTGTTAACTACCTTTTATTCATGATCTCTGTTCTTTTATCCTCAATCATCTTCTTTTGATCCTCAGTATTTGCCTCTCTGAATGCATCGGTATTTTTCAGCTGTCGAATATGATAATTTACTGCTGCACGATCTGCATTCTTCGCCCGTTCAATAGTGGCCTCCTCCTCATTCATTTTTTCCCTTCGTTTCATTGCTCTTTTTGTGTGAGGGTTAATCGACATTTCTTCATCAGCTTTTCGTTTCTGGCCAGCTGTGGCTCCAGGCTTTGGTCCGCGGCGTGTCATTTTGATAGGATGAGAAAAAAACTGATCTTGAAGTGGGAAACAAAGAATCTGGCGCAGGAAATAGTTGATTGATACAATGATTGATAGAATAAAAAGGCAGGCAGGCAGCAGAGCAGAAGTAGTGAGACAGGAGAAAGAAGATTTGAAAGAATTGAAAATCAATGTTGATATTCTTTGTGATGTGTTGTTGTG
Organism: Paracoccidioides lutzii; assembly: GCF_000150705.2. Classification (NCBI taxonomy): domain Eukaryota; kingdom Fungi; phylum Ascomycota; class Eurotiomycetes; order Onygenales; family Ajellomycetaceae; genus Paracoccidioides; species Paracoccidioides lutzii. Next base: position 62,494 of record NW_015440991.1, read on the forward strand.
TTCACTTGATTGCCTATTTGAGCGTGCTTGTGTTGTTGTGTTATTCATCAACTGCACATAACTGCACACATAACCGCACTCTCACTTCAAAGATCTTATCTTTTTGCTCTTTTTCTTTTCCAATCTTTTAATCTTTTCATCCATCTCATTCTACACGCCCCCCCCCCCCCCCCCCCCCTGGAGAAAATTTTTAAAATATCTTCTTGTTTTCGCCATGTAAGTGAGCCACAGGTCATTTTTATACTAGTTATTATACTAATCAGTAAATAAGCAGCTAGAATCATCAAATCCACGCAAAAATGGCTCGTACCAAAATGACTGCAAGAAAATGTGTTCAACAGAGAGGGGCAAAAAAAAATATAGCCAGCAAGGCAAGAAAGGGGGGAAAGCATCCTCCAGGACAGCATGTGGCTCATGTGAAACCTCGACGTCGCTATCGTCGAAAAGCTGGCAGTAAGTAAAAGTATATTCATAGATTTTTTGAATTTGAATATCTAATTTAATTATTTTAGCCACTGCTCTCCGTGAAATCCGCCGTTATCAGCGTGATGTTGAGCTTCTTATTCACAAGCTCCCATTCCAGCGTCTTGTCCGTGAAATTGCAGCAGATATATATGGTGATCTTCGATTTCAAGCATCTGCAATTCTGGCTTTGCAGGAGGCTGCAGAGGCGGTTTTGATTGATGAATTCACAAGTAAGAAATGACTGGATTTTACAAGCTAATCTACTAATCATTATACTAATCAATGAGATGTTAGTGACAAATCTATGCGCCATCCATGCCAAACGTGTTACCATCCAGGAAAGGGATATGAAATTGGTGCAGAGGTTGCGACAAATCATGACAGGCAGTCGCATCCCAGGACGTGGAAATGGTTATTAGTAGTTTTCACTTTTTTCACTTTTTTTGATTTTTCATTTTGATTTTTTGATGATATCCAGGAAAATGATTGTTTTTTGATTGTTTTTTTGATTTGATTTTTTTCTTAGCTTAATCAGAATGAAATGAGATGTTTCTGCAACAGACAAATCCTCATAAAAATCTCTATTGGTGAGTGTCTATAAGTGGAATTAAGTAATTACAGTGGAAAAACACAAAAAAACCCATTTGACCCAAATGTCACTATAGGCTGCCGTACAAGGCCTGTGCCTGAGATGTGAAGTCAGAGGTCATATGATTAAGAGCTGTCTGTTCAAATCTCTCAGACACTCTGTCACCCCCACAATAGCTAAGGTGATTCTCAAGCTGGTACTGGACAACAACAATGTGGATATGAGTGAGGATTTGAGAAAAGAGTAGCTCTAATCAAAAGACACTGAAAGGAGCAAAGTAAAGAGCTTATGAGAAAGCAATGAAGAAGATTTAAATCTAAAATGATATTCAAATCCTTCACTGTCAATGCTCTAGTAGATAATGCCTTTTCAACTAGAGCAATGATAGACAGTAAATGTAATGTCTATGATCTTATTTCTCAATCCTACATTAACAAGCATAAGCTCCTGTGTATTGAAATTCTCTCTGTTAAAATGACTGGCTTTGAAGACTTCATGAGACTCTTTATGAGCAGAGTAACTGGTATTCAAATTGATATAGATGGTCATGTAACTGAATGAGCCTTTCTCTATGTGGTGAATGAGTTACATGATCATGATATGTATCTAGGTGACCCCTGGCTGGCTCAGCAAAAGGTGACTGTGATCCCTCATCAAAGAATTATGAGATTTGAAGAGAGTGGTATAGATGTAGAGTCTAGTTCAAATGTAAAAGCTGATGTGATTTCCATCTCTGCTGTAAGCTTCTCTAGACTTGTGAGCACTTGAGAGAAGTGAAACATTGAGATCTTTACTGTCAGTTTGACTGACATTCAAAAGACTCTAGAAGTGAAATCAAAGATTGATTCTAGAGAAAAACTGTCTGAACATTATCATGAGTTTTTAAACATATTTGATAAGGAAGCAGCTGACACTCTACTCTTACTTTGTGACCCAGGTATAGATTATAAAATTGAACTGATTAAAAAGACTGATGATAGCACAGAACAACCTCCTTGAGGCTTATTATATAATATGTCTCAAGAGAAACTACTGGCTTTGCAAAAGACTCTTACAGATTATCTAGATAAGGGTTTTATTAGAGTGAGCAACTCCCCTGCAGCTGCCCCTGTACTATTCATGAAGAAGTCTAGAGATGAGCTAAGATTCTGTGTGAACTATTGAGCTTTTAACAAAATCATCTGAAAGAATTGATATTCTTTATCATTAATCAGTGGGACTCTATAATGAATTGAACAGGCTAAATGATTCACTAAGCTGAATATTATTGCAGCTTTTCACAAGATTCAAATCACAGAAGGTGATGAGTGGATGACAGTCTTTAGAACCAGATATGAGCTATTTGAGTTGCTGATTACACTCTTTGATTTGGCTAATGCTCTGAGCATGTTTCAAAAATATATCAACTGAGCATTACATAAATATCTGGATGACTTCTGCTTAGTCTATTTAGATAACATCTTGATATTTTCCTCAAGAAGCTTATATGAGCATTGTGAGTATGTACAAAAGATGCTTATGCATCTATAGAAAGCAGGCCTGCAGGCAGACATCAGAAAGAGTGAGTTCAAGATGAATAGCATAAAATATCTTGAATTCATTATTGAAGTGAGCAAGGGTATACAAATGAATTCAGAGAAGGTTAAAGCTGTTTTGAAATGAGTGACACCTATTACTCTTAAAGATGTATGAGGATTTTTAGGCTTTGTCAATTTCTATAGATGATTTATCAGGGATTTCTCAAAGATTGTGATCTCACTGATAATTCTTACATGCAAGAATATTCCTTTTTTGTGAATGAGCAAGGCTGAGGAAGCTTTTAAATGTTTAAAATCAATGTTTATCTCTGCTCTAATCCTGCTTCAATTTGACTCTGACTGTGAGACTATATTGGAAACAGACTTCTCAGATTATGTCTCAGAAGAAGTGCTGCTACAATATGATGAGCAGAGCATTCTACACTCATGTATCTTCTTCTCTCAGAAGCATTCACCTGCGGAATGCAACTATGAGATTCATGATAAGAAGTTATTAGTGATAATTGAGTGTTTAAAGGAATGAGACACTGAGCTATGAAGTGTAAAGGAATTCAAGATCCTCACAGATCATAAAAATCTAAAATACTTCATGACTACATACAGACTAAATGAAAAACAGCTACATTGAATGAATATTCTCTATCAATTCAACTTCAGAATTGATTACTGGCCAGGGAAGTTGAATGCTGAATCAGACACTTTATCATGAAGAGAGCAGGACATGTCACAGGGCACTGATGATGAGAGAATCAAGCAGAGACAAGCTCAACTACTTAAGTTTAATGTACTGATATCTAAAATAGAATCAATAGTGACTGCTGTCAGTGTGAAACCTGAGATGTCTCTTCAAGCTCAGTGAAATGAGATCTGCAAAAATGACAAGATTCTGCAGTGTCTGAAGCAAACTCTTTGTGAGGAAAGATTCAGATTTTCTTCTGAACTCAGCATTAATATCTCTGTCTCTGAGTGCTCTTTAAATGAGAATAAGGAGCTTCTCTTTTGAGATCATAAGTGAATGCCAGACTTTGAACCTCTTCAAACCAGGTTAGTGTATGAGACTCATAACTCACCTCTTACCAGTCATTCCAGATGAGAGAAAACAGCAGAAGTTCTAAGATGTGAGTTCTACTGATCAGGCTATGCTGCTGATGTGAGAAGAATGATCAGGAACTGTCACCTTTGCAGATCAAACATCATATGAAGAGATTGACATCAGAGACTACTTAAGCCTCTCTTCATTTCTGAATGCATGTGGCAGAAGCTTTCTATGAACTTTATTGTAAACTTATCAAGCTCTAAAGAATACACAAACATCATGATTATAACAAACAGACTGATCAAGAGAGTTATATTAAAAGCAGTTAAGAAAACTGATGCAGAGACAGTGACTAGAGTGTTTCTTCATAACATCATCTCTTGACATGACATTTCTAAGATGATAGTGTCAGATTGAGAGTTGACTTTCACAAGCATGTTTTGAACTCAGATGTGTGAGAAATTAGACATTAAGAGACAACTCTTCACAGTCTATCACTCAGAGACTAATGAAGCTACAGAGTGAATGAATCAGACTCTGAAAATCTACCTACACAAGTACATTAGCTTTCAACAGAATGACTGGTGTAAATGACTCTCTCTAGCAGAGCTGGCCATCAATAATAGAGATACTGCCTCAATGAGTGTGAGATTATTCTTTTTAACACATCTTTTTCATGTCTTCTTCATTGATATAGCTGATGCACTTCCTGTTGAAACATCACATAATCTCATTGAGTTTGCAAATGATTATATGAAAAAGACCTGTGAAGTGTTGAAGTGAGCTGAAGTAAAAATGATAGATACTTAGCAATCTCAAAAGAAATACATGAATAGATGAAGAGACTCAGCTTCAAGCTTTCAACCTGAAGACAAGGTCTGATTGAGCTTAGAGAACATGAGAACTAATCATCTGTGCAAGAAGGTGAACATAAAATACAATCAATATACTGTGCTAGAAAAGATAGAATTTCATGCTTACTAACTGAATGTCTCATCTGACATTCACAATGTCTTTAATGTAAAGCTTCTACATGCTGCAGTGACAGATTCTCTACCTAGTCAGAGACAAACTGACTGACAGTCACTGACTATAGAGATTCTGAAAGGACCTGAGTTTGAGATTGAGAAAATTCAGAGTGAATGAACCTATCAGAGGAAAAAGCAATATCTTGTTAAATGAATAGATTGAGCTGAGTCTACATGAAATGACACAAGTTTTCTATAAAAAGTGAAGGCCTTGAACACTTGGGAGGCCTCTCAGCAGGCAAAATTAGATGTAAAGAGAGCTTTAAATAGTCATAAAGGCCTGCAACAAAGAGGAAGAAGAGAAGTATTATAAGAGATTGAACCTCTAGATTTGCTCTGACTGGCTGACTCAGCCTAGTCATCATTTGCTCTGGCTGGCTGACTCAGCCTAATCATCATTCACATGTGCGCACATGATCATGTTACGCGAGCTTGCTTAAGCTCAAGTTCTCATCTCATTCTTTTCTTCCCTTTCTCAAGCAATTTGTCCTTGTTATATAGGAGAACTAGTCTCTAGTTCTTAAAGCTTAACTCTTTACACTATTACTTCATCAGAAGTATCATTGTATCCCTTTATATAGTATTTGAATAAGAGTTATTGAAACTTTCTATTGAAGAATCTCATCAATTCTATATTATATTGAGTATCAATAAAATTCACATCATTCACTTCAGTATCAGTAAGAGAATTAGTAGAAGTAGTAATTTTATTATATACTAACTTGATTGATACATTAAAGCTTTTTCTCTCAATCAAGTTTTTTATATCAAAGTTCTCATAAACTATTGAATCATTTGAGATGAAGTCTTCTTTCAAACTCACTCTTTTTCTGAATTTACTGAAGATTTAAAAGTGTCATTCTCTGTGAACTTAGTGATCATTTATTAAAACTTTTATTTTATGAAATAGTTTCTTGCAATATTATCTTTTTTTTTATAGTAGTAGCACTGAATGTCTGAACAGATGCTCACAGTTTTCTTTATTATAAAGGATTTTATAGTAGAGATGTCAGAGAGAATTTGACTGTTGAAGATTTGTGAGATATTTTACTTAAAAGAATTAAATTTATTTATTTATAAGCTCTTTAACTTCTGAATAGCATTGATTATCTGATGAATATAAGTTATCTAAATATAAATTTTTTAAAACTCAATATATATATTAATAATTGCATTAACTACTACTATTATTCTCTGAAAATTAAAGAATAGCTTATTATTAAAGTTTATATTATAGTCTCTCTTGACAATCTTGATCTCACTCATCATATATAAGAATTTTGTGACAAATTCATGATAATTATTCTTATTGTATATAATCAGCTTGTGATACTCACTTTTAACATTTTATAGCTTGTTAGCATTCTTATATATTGATTTAATATGCTCAAATATCTCCTCTGTAGTTTAATATTATTCAGAGTAAATTTTTTTCATATGAGATATAATATAATATGCTGTATTCTCATTTATCTGATTCTCAATATATGTAATTTTTATGTATTATATAGAATAATGATCAACATTCTCATAGAGCTTATTCTTCATGTAAGAGATTCAATACTCAAACTTTAATTTTTTATCATTAGTAAGATATTTTAAGTTATCAATCTTGATAGATCTTTTTGCATTCTCTGAGAGAATGATGTCTTGACTTATTGCTTGATTGCTGACTGTTATTTGAACTAAGATATGACTAAGCTCATTATATTCTGCAATAAGCTTATTAATTTAATCTTGCTTGATAACTGTTTGAACTGTAGTATTATTTTATTTTATATGCAAATATGTGACTATGTCTCTCAATACCTTCTCATCATCAAAAATACTATCAAAGATTACTGCTAATTCATTATAGATATAATTCTTATCTGATTGAATTGCCTTTTTGAATTTTTCAATTGACAAATATGATTGGTCAATTGATTTTATTAGAATATATCATCAGTTCTTTTAATCTCTTTCAAGAAATTGAGAGCCTGTGATGATCATCTGATGTTAGATTGAACTATTGTCTTTGACAGTACTATTATCTTTAACAGTTGATTTGATATGTTGTCAGACTCTCAACTAGCAGATTTTAATTCAACTGAAGTATTTGAGTTTTTTACTAAAATTTGAGTGAAAAGGTAGAAGGAAATCTTAATATTATGTTAGAAAGTGAATGCAAGCTGCATAAGAAAACTCTCTGCATTACTAACTGCTATATAATGAAAATACTAAGATTGATGAGGAAAATAAAGTGTCAGAATCTGCTCAGATTATAAACAGCTCACATGATCATGTGATCAGATCATGACTGATCTGCTAGGTTACATGTGTGGTGTGATCACATGATGGAGATAAACCTAGCCCCAGCGCTGAGTCTAATATAAAGAAGCTCATTTTTCTTATTTTAAAGCTCAATTTTCAGAGAAATTGTGATAAAAAATACTATTTTTTATTTGTTAAAAACATCTTTTATCTGAATCAAATAAGCATCTGCAAGAATAAAACTCTTTAATTTCAGATAATTTACAAAGTCATTGAAGTCATAAAAACACATCTTATTTATACATCAATTTAGATTGATAAATATTACTGATCTTATCACTTATTAATGAATATGTTTTGTAATTAGTTTTTTTTATTATTTTTCTTACTAATTTGTTTACTTACTTCTTGTATTATGTCTTTAACAAATATCTGCATTTTCTATTTATGATCTGTTTAGATAATCTCTTCAGCTTCATGTCTGACAGCACTCAGCTGTGAAGATGTATCACAAGTATCATATCACTTGTATGTCTCAGATCTTTGACTGCTACAGCTATATACCTTACTTATAACTAAGCTTATGTACATATACACACATATATTTATATTTCAATTTTTTCTTACTGTTTTTTTTCTTCATCCTCTTGAGCTCATAGTCATTATTATAGTGATCATATAAATTAGCTAGTCTTTACAAATACTACTAAATCTTATGCGTTCTGACGTGACAGCACAGCGTCTTCCAGGTGGAAATCCTCTACTAGTCGTTCGATATAATGTCGGAGTTTCAACTTGATGCGTCTTTCTTCGCGACTAACTTCCATACCCAGATATTTTGACAGTTCTTTCAAATTTTTGATCTCCAGCTTCGTTGCGAAAAATCTCAACTAGCCAATCAGCGTCCGTTGGATCCTCTGCGAATAAATGAAGATCAGCCTCCGAATTATCTTCATCGACATTCATTCATCAACCTCACGTCTTTTTTAAATTATCTTTACCCTTTTCGGGTTACTTTATCATCTACACAAATTGCCATATAGAGATGAGTACGGGTCGTATGACGCCAAAGGGCAGGGTCAGAAGGAATAGGAGCAAAATCACTGTCCGTAGGAGGGCCGTAAGATAGTCGTACCAAAACTTTGCGGCCCGGGTCCAAACCATAGAGGGATCCTCCAGCTGGACAGACGTAATCTGAGTAGAGAGTAGTAAATCTATCATATTTCATACGTTTTTGACTCGGGGAGGCTGACCTCTCTTATTCATGAAGATTCTTCATTGAACTAGAGATTTTTCTTCTGCAGAAGATAACATTCTATTAGAAAATTGAGCATTTGAGCACATTTTGACTCCCGTGATTTGATTGCACAAGGTAGAGTTAGAGAAGTCGTATGTCTTAGCAGCAGCTCTAATAGTTGAGGTTTTTTTTTTAATAGGCTACAATAGCTAAGGAAAGCCTTCCCCCAAATTAGGAGCTTGATCTTTTGACTTTGTGAGCATTTTAAAATGATTTGATGAATGTGGATAGACTTGGGTGGGTTTGATTATGAAGGTGATGGACTACATTAGTTAACTTATTTGCTCGTTAAGTTGTCCAGTCGTCTAACAGGAGTTCGATTATTCCCCGGTGGTTCTGGTTGTAACTGGCTTCTTTTACGTCAAACGGCGACTTGCTTATGTTTGGGACTGAAAAGAGTATTTATTTAGCCTTGGATATCCCCCACACTTCCCAACCACGAGCAGGTGGCTAAATGAGTGCTCGTTTCATTTCATCGATTCCGGTTACATCTGTCATTCCGGACATCGCCTATTAAATTCTTATGATTGAGTTACCTCTGGTCCTTGTGAATGAATCGCTTAGCACCGCTGCTGATTATATTTACTCTAAACAAGCCAGAGTTGAACGATGATAACCTGCTCAACAACAACAAATTCTTATCCTGCCAAATAAGCCGTCACGCTGCATTCCCGTACTGAATCCCCCCCCCCCCCCCAAATCGTGTCCTCGACTACCGACTGACCTGCCAATCTTCCAGCTTACCAGGGAAAAATATTTCCCTCAATACGATAAGAATTTCCCGCTCCTCTCCCTTCCCTGGAATTAAGTATACTTACCGTATAACTGCCTCGATCGCAATAGACACCTCACAGCAAGTTAAGAGGAGGGACAAAGCTACAGCACTGGGCATTAGTGAAGGAGAATACCTAGGTTCTGTCTTCATGCCTCTCGGACGAGGCTGAAGCCGTTTTGCTGGCTAATGCTGCTAGGCTCGACTCTGCGTCAAAACTTCTTGCTCGGCGTGATCTGTTGTTCTTTTCCTCAATGAATACAGAGAAAAGACAGGACCGGACAAATCGAGGACCATCCCAGAAGACAATGCTGTCCAGGGCGCTACAGAAAGCGAATGCTGCCGTTCTTCTTGACAATGCTACAAACTACGAGGGTGCCATAGATGCCTACAACGACGCTTGTCAGCTCCTACAACAAGTGATGCATCGGAGTGGTGGTAATGACGAGAAACAGAAGTTGGAGGAGATTGTATGTGACCCTTTCAGTGCCCAATCTTTTCTTCAGGCCCCGTGGTAGCTTAAAGCTCTTTGATCCCTCACAAAATCCGCAGTTTCAATTTCTGACATTGATTCATCCAGCGTAATACTTATTCTAGTCGGATAAACGAACTTCGACGCCTTGGCCTCTCCTCTCAACACGTCGATGGAAAGGCTTTACCCGATCCTCCTCCTAACGAAGAGTCACCGTCGGATGGGATTTTCACGCTTTATCCTGATGCTGGGGCTGAGCGTCAGGATACCCATGTTCTCACAACCACAACCGCAAAACTTATTACCAAAAATCCTCCTTATGCTAGCAACTCCACAGAGCAGCGCAGCCTGGCGCTCTCCCAAATCCCTCCCAGACGACAATCCCTCCTCCCCTCAACCTTCGATGAAGATGTTAGATTCGCTAATCCCCAATTAAATCCCCCTCCTTTTCGTGAACATTCACAGTCCCAGTCGCTGAAGAAAGATTTTCGAATAAAACCCCAAAGTTCAACCGAAACACTGAAAAATGCTCGTTCGGATCCCACCACATTGGGTAAAATGCCTTCCTCGTCGAGCGCATATCCTCAGCGGATCGATTTCACCAATCGACCCTCAACTCAAGTATCGAACCCCCTTCTCCCTTTGGTAAATCAGCATTCCCGTGATGCGAGCAATGGGTCAACCTCCTGGCTTGACACCATTGACGAGTCTGGAGCTTCGTCAAACTCCTCAATTCGGTCAAGATCGTCGTTACTCTATATTAGACCAAAACATGCTCGGAATACCAGCGGAGGTACTGAAGCAGAATTTGATGCTGCCCTGGATGCTGCTGTGGAGGCTGCATATGATGAAGGATTTGAACCAGCTAATGATGCAGATACCATGTATACGGATGATATCGTATCCAATGTGAGGCGGAACGTTGAGTTAGCAAAACAAAAGGCTCGGGAGGTACAGTTGGAATCTGAAGCCGTGTCAGCGAAGAATAGAGAAAAACGGAGAATATTGGAGGAACCTGGGTGGGCAAATGTTGATGCAATTCATCCAAGCTATGGTGATGACGTTGAAGCCGAGGAGGAAGAACGCATCCTGGAAGAAATGATGGCCGACTTCGAATTTGACCTACAGTCGAAATCGGCCCTCCCGCGCCAGTCCGACTCAAGTGGTTTTTCTGGCAGAACATGGGGGAGTTCCGTTGCTTCGAATTTAACGACTGCTGGTACATCGCTCTCCACTCTCGCAGAGGGGGTCGAATTCCAGTCATTTGATGCGAGGATGATATCAACATCCTCACCCCCACATCCACCTCCTGTCTCTGCATTACCGCAACCGCCAGTATTGGCACCGACATTCGCAGCATCTTTGCCGTCAGTGGCATTAGGACCGATATCTGCTCAGACCACATTGACGGGATCGACAAGCGTGAGGGGAAGGCGACTGAATGATCAGAACCCTGCAGAATTGTCCATTGAGACAATTTCCCACATATTACCTGACACGAATGGGCCACAGACGGCCCCGATGGTCTCACCAGTGCTGGAAAGCGTGCCTAAGACTTGTGTTCCCATTTCGCAAGATTCGGCTTCCGAAATCAAAATAGACACAGCAAGTAGCCCCACAAAATATACATCCAGGGGCTCTGATCATGTGGAAGCTCCCCTTACCGATTCCATTATACATTCCACTAAACTACAACCACGAGAGACACATGACAACAGCTTTTTACCCTCCCCGTCACGTATGGTAGCAAAGGTTGCATCAGCCCCAGAGAATCTTAGAAAGAACATATCATCCTCGAGCCTCAAGGCAATGAAAGCTAGAGGCATGTCCGTTTCAACACCTGATATCCCTACTCAGGCACCGGGGACATCATATAGTGCAACTTTTGCGAATTTGGATCAAAGAAAAGCGACTACTCCTTCTTTGCCTCCTGCACATAACCCTACCACCAACTCACTTGCTGCCAATAGCATTCATGCTGGAGGACTCAACCTTTTCGATAGCAATATTCACTCACCCACAACTCCAGGGTCTCCTAACCTATCTGTTCCACATGCTCCTTTACCCTTGGAGCCATGTCCGCAGTCCTTTCTTCTTCGCCCATTCTGGCTAATGCGGTGTCTCTATCAGACCATTGCTCATCCCCGTGGTGGATATCTTACAACCAAACTCTTTATACCAAGGGATGTGTGGCGAGTTCAGAGTGTTAAGTTAAAAGGTGTGGAAGAGAAAATATCGAGCTGCGACCTTTTGACAGCCGCACTATTGAAGCTCGCCAAAGCGGACACCTATGACGCCGATGCCGTACTTGAGGAAATGCAATCGTTGGAAACTATTTTAGATCAAGTTCAGAATATTTGGTCAAAGAAGCTAGGAAACGAGGTTGGGGTCCAGGGATCCATGTCTCTTTTCAAGTCAACCATAGGAGAAGATATGCCCACAATTCATGACAATGCTGCTTCAAAACCCTCCGGCGGCTCAAGCAAATCGTACTTGACATCCTGGCGGAAGCTGCGATCGAAGAGCTCTGGTACAGGTGGGCCTACGTCTGCTTCATTTGTATCGAAGTACGGCAGTAAGGACACACTTACAATGAATTCGCTGCCGATGACCGACAGTCATGGCTTTCGTACGCCGAAAAGAAATGTCACACAGCTGCAGTGTACAGGTCCTAACGCGAGCTATATGGGTGCTCTGGCGAGATTGTTCGATGCTGCTCAAGTCCTTGGTAAGTGGTCCCTCCACTGTTCATCTGATAACCTCTCCATATTTATTTCCTTTCCAATTTTTTTAATCCTCAGTGAGCAGAGCTGAAGCTAATGGATCGAGTCAGATCAAATTGCCCGGCAAGTCGAAGACCCAGGTCTAAAACATTCATCCCAGACCCATGTTGGGCTTGAACTTAGCACAAGGCATGCCTCTGAGTTTTTTGGGTTTTACGTTTGTCGATTTGCGCTCAACGATATTGCCTTGATGATTGATAAATTCGTTAAACGAGGGAGTGAATGGGTCCTGGTGTAACATATGGGGTATCATAAACAATCCCTGACTATATACGGGAGGATTTGGATGCTTTGATTTGTTTACCAAGCATGTTATTATTCCCCATCCCGCTACTATTAACTGTTCCATTTACTTTCCTTTTTACTTTTTTCTTTTTTACTTTTGTTTGATAATTAGGAAATAGCTTGGACTGGACCGGCAACTTCTGTAAAGGAGTCTATTAATTTTTCTTATCAATATTCATGGAGATATCCTCTAGAAACTCAGGGACGTTGTATTACATGCTTACTGGGTTTTTACTTGTCTGTAACTTCGGCCCCACAAGTATTAATTAGTAAGTGGAGATTATTGTTAGATAAACTCATAAATCATCAAAATCACTAAAGCTCAAGTAACTAGATTTTAATTCAAATCATTTACTTTCAACAACATTTAATTAAAATTAAAATAAATTATTATTGAATTAGAGCAGTGAAACTCTTTTATGTTCAAAGAAATTGCAATTGCTATATTATAATGAAGCTTGTGAGTATAGTAAAAGTGTTAAAATTAAATTTAACTACTGAATTTTATATATTTTTAAGTTTTTATATATAGTAAATATATTCAGATAATATTTTTTAAAAATAGTAATGTAACTAGTCATTGATGTGAAAATATAAAATAAACTTTATTCAGATTAATTGTGCCATGTGTACTCACTATCTCTCATTAGTGAGTGCACTTCATTGTAAAGAAAATATCACTATAATGAAAATCTTTTTCTTATATATTCATCACCAATCTTCAAAATTTAATAATCACCATCATTATATTTAATAATATTAAATATTCAAAAGATCAGATTCAAATGATATTAGATATCCTAAAATCAAAATCAAATTTAAAAATCATGAATATGATATGAAAATTTAAAATTCTATATAGAACTTTATATTAATATATTAAAAGAAAGAGATTAAGAAATATAATAGCTTCAATCAATTGAATGTTGAGTAGCAGTCAGAAGAAAGCAATCAAGAAGTGAATTCATTAACTGAATAAAAACTTTTATTCTTTTACAGTTGAATATATTGAAGCTACTATAAATTGAATGCTAAGTTATTATTATATTAATTCATATATTGCTACTTTTACCATGGGCAAGATGTGAGTGTATTAATTCATTAAATATCTGCTAGAGTATAAGAGGATCAAGCAGAAATCTATAATTCAAAATGAGTATCAAATGACAATATAAGTTTTATTATCAACTAGTTCAACTGCTATAAATCAGTCTTCAATTAATATAATTTCTATACTAGTAACATATATAATTATGATAAAATTGAGTTTTATCAAGAAGAAGAGCATGAACAATGAGTTATAAGTGTTAATTAAAATATCAATTTTGTCATCCAATCATTATATTTTTATAAATTAATAACAGCAATAAAATATATTAATATAGATAATATAATATTAAAGTTATTAATTATAATAAAATTAAAAATTTATCTAAAAGATTAATATATATACTTTAATCTGTTTAATGATTATGCTATTATCATATTTGATACTGGCTTCACTAATAATGAGATTGAATTTGAATAGATAAAATATTTTAATACTGTCACTAAGAAATACCAGATTGATAATCATCAATTATTATTGCTTAATAATTATGAATCTCATCTTACTGAAGAATTTCTTTAATATTGTGATTTTTATAATATTACTATATTTAAATTCTTATCTTATATAAATTATCTAATGCAATCTCTTGATAGTATATTTTTTTAGCAATATAAATATTATTATACAAAAGCAGTTATTGAGGTTATATGATATAAATATGAACAATATAGTGAGAGGTAATTTCTTATTAATTTAGAGATTATTTATCATCAAACCTTCAAATCTACTATTATCAGAGCTGGATTTGCTTATTATAAAATCTATTTAATTAAATAAAAAATAATCTTTTAATACTTGAAATAATATAATATAGATGATAGTCTAAAACTGCTTGTTTATAATGATGATAATGAAGAATACTTCAGTTTTACTTTATTTTCTGAGATCTGATTCTTCACTACAACTTCTCAGTTGATATTTTCAGATATAATCATAAAACTATATCATCAAATCAAAGCAACAGATAAAATTATACAAAAGATAAAAAATACTTTGAACTTGATCTGACTTATTGATTAGATAAAATTTTTAAAAAAAGTTTAATACAGACAGAATTGAATACATATTAAGAAAATAAATTATTTGCTTATTATTTAATAAATAAATATTAGATTATTAAAAATAGCTATATGAAGATGTAGATATATAGAGTTCTCATTATTAAAAATATCAATCACAAGATCAAATATTATAAGGAAGAAGAATATATAAAAGAGAGAAATAGAGCTCTATAATCAATTAAAATTAAAGTCTTCAAATCAAATACCAACTAACTATAATATAATATTATTAATAAATCTTAATCTATTAGAGATTCTATATATTTTAATAAGTATATAGAAAATCTTTATATATAAATAGATATAATGTTAACTATTAATTAATTTTTGAAGATTAGTGATTCTAGAAGATTTTCATTATGATGACATTTTCTTTATAAAAAGGCGTACTCATTAATAGTGAGTGCGCGTGATACGATTACTTTATAATATAAAATCACTACTCTGAAAAAAATAATTATAATTATTTAGTAATTATTATAATATATTTACTTATATATAAATTAAAATTGATTTATTTAACTATATTCTAAAGATTAATCTATTCTGATCTCAATCCTATTTAATTACTTATATTGATCTACTTCGATTTCTAATTATATCTATTTTAAAAATTGATTTAATCTGATTCTCAATCACTTCTATATAATTAGTTGCTTGTTTATTTATTATTTTAATTTTCAGTTTACTATTCTCATTATAGCTATCTAGTTAAGTAGATAAATTGAAACTATTTCTTTATTATCATTCTGACTTTAATTGAGTCATAATATAATATTAAACTTCATTTTCTCATAAGTTTTATAGATTGAGTAGGCAAGTTTTATATTTATATTTATATCCATATTCATATTTATACCTGTATTTAATTGAGTTTTTTAGTGATTATAACTATGTGAAGTGCTTAAAACCTTTGTTAAATTTTTATTTTTTTTTAATTATTATTATAAAAGCTTTTTTTACTACTTTTTGTCAAAAATTTGAGAGTATTATTCAGAAGCTTTATAGTTAAAATCAATAGCTGTAGATTAAATATTAATTTTTATAAACTGAATATTAATTTTGACAAACTACTTTAAATAATTTTAGATTTCAATTTCATCTAAAACTATCACTATTACACTCTAAAAAGTTCACTGATAAAACTTTGAAATTTGATATCTAACTCCTAACAATTAAAGTAAAACTATATATTGATCAAACTACTATTGAAAATTTAATTACTTAGTTTTAATATATTTATTTAAATCTAAATTCAAATATATAAATAATTATTCTTTTTTAATTAGCTCAAACTGAAGAAATAGAAAATTAAAACTATAACTTAATTCTTAATCAGCTTTCTTATATATATAACAATTCAAATAAGATAATTAAAAAGAAAAATAAACTAATATAGTTTAAAGTAGAAATTAAATATATCTTTAATAGTTTATATTACTAAATTTATTGCTAAGCTTGAATATATTCTCTATGAGATCAGAGCTTAGAATTAACTAAATTTTTTTTAAAATATTTCAATTTTATCAAGATTTTATCTTAGTATATTAATTTGAAATTATATAGTTTAATAGCTAAATCTCTTTAAAATCTATAAGAAATTCTATATATTGTTTAGTAATAAGCTTCTAGTTTATTATATTTATTTATTTCACATGTTTCTCAGTCTGTTTTCTTTAATTGTTTTGATTATTATAATTTTATAAATTTAAATCAGGTTCAACTTAATACTTTTAAATTTTTTAAATAATTCTTTATTATATACTTTATTAATTTCATTTTCTCAACAAAATAGATTTTATCAACAAAACTATTGCATATATTATGAATTTTATAATTATTAAGTTAAAGATTATTATTTTTATTTATATTTTTCTAAGCTCTATCGCTATTAAACTGTTAAATAAATTTCAATCTCTAGATAAAAATCTAATGGTAAATTTGATATTGATAAGATATAAAAAAATATTTATAATAATCAATAAATGATGATTAAAGTAGTTAGTCTACTGATAAACTTAATAAATTTTTATTTTGCTTTTTTCTTACTTTTAATGTAACTATTTGAGGACAAATACTTTTTTAAATTAAAAAATAATATTATAATATAGCTACTTGTATATGAATTAAGATTGATTCTTTTCACTATACTTTAAAAATTAATCTATTTTAATCTTAATCATATTCAATTACTCATATTAATTTATTTTAATTATTAATTATATCTTCTTTAAAGATAAATTTAATCTAATATTTAATTACCTTTATTTATTCAGCTACTTGCTTATTCTTCATTTTAATTCTTAGTTTAGTATTTTTATTATAAATACGTAGTTAAATAGATAAATTGAAGCTATTTGTAATGTCAAAGCTCTCTATACTAGCTCTTTGTTCTCACACTGCTTATTATACTACTTATCAAAAACACTTTAAAATCAAATCTTCTAGGTTCTCAAACTGCTTACCACATTCACTTACTAAAGTACTTATCTTTATACTGCTTATCAAAGTACTTTAGAATCAACATCTTTCAGAGAATCAACATGATTTCAAAATTCAGTATACAGAATTAGCACAGATCAGTACTTCTCAAAAATTAGTTTTTTAACATCAGCACTTTCTAAAGAATAATATCAGCACTTTATGAAGATTTAGATCACTGCATTACTAATTTCTCATTTTATGAAAGATTAAAGATAAAATTTATTGCTACTCATTCATATATATAAATATTCTGAATTCTCAAAGTTTCTTTGAAAGATTAAGTGATTAGCTATTATTCAATTCTATATATACATTTCATTTATCACTATTCTTTTCTCTTCATAATATTCACAGCATTTATATATCTACTCTTTTATAATCTTAGTTATAGAGCTTTTAATACTTTTTTTTAATACTTAGTTTATTTATATTAGTATTCTCATAATATTATTTTATTATTATTTTAACTATTAATAAGTTATAATAATAATAATATAATGATTATTTCTTAATCATATCATAAATAAATATTTTATAAATAAAAATTATTTAATAATAATATAATAATTATATTAATAAAAAAAATTATAAATATAATCTTTATTGAATTTATTTATTAGAAATTATTTTAATATTTTATTAAAGTAAACATTCAGACGGTGAGTACGCGGCTGCATCCAGCCTCATCCTCGCGCCGCTTCCCGAACGGGCCTGGCGTGCCGCCGTCGACCCCGCCCATTGGCCGCGTCGAACCTGCCGTCGCCCGTTCGGGTTTGGCGCCCCTCGCCCTCGCCGCTTGGAGTTACATCATCGATCGGTTCCGGGAGCCTATATAAGGTCGCTCCTCTTCCCTCTTCGACCACGCACCTTCCACCTTCTCAACTTTTTCCCTCCTCGCCTCGCTCCTCCCCTTCGCCCTTCCCCTTTGCCCTTGCCGCTTGCCCCCTTTCGCCCTCCCACAGCCTGCTGCCGAGCTTCCTTCCTGAACTGTTTCGCCCTCGCTCCCTTCCCCCCCTCCCCTCACACGAAATCCCTTCTAGGCTCCCCGTCAGCGCCCGCCTTTCCCCTATTTTCTCTCTTCTTGGAAGGACCGCGTCAATCTAAAGATTACATTTACACAACACACACACCGCCTCTGCTTGCAGACGGACAACAGGCTTTACTCTCTGAATATTTTCCCTCGCTCCCTTTGTGTCTCTCATTTCCCCCTGCAAGGGGCTTTCTCCGAGTCTCGTGCGATAACATCCCCATTTCCTCACATTCCTTCTACTAGCTCTCTTTCCCTTCGAACTCCAATTTCGGCACATGCGCTATATGCTATTGACCAATGGCAGAAATCCCTCACATCGGCGAAACCCGAGGTTGCTTGGATCCAACATCCCGCCAGGGGCGTAGCGACACTCGGCTGGACACTGGGATGTAACATGGGAGGCGTGTTCCTGCAATTGCGGGTGCATTCTCGTCGTGCTCTTGGCCAATGGCAAAAATCCCTCATGCCGGCGAAACCCGAGAATACGTGGATCCGACCAGCCCCCTTTCCCTGCGACGTAGCGAGATTACGAGGAATGCGACAAAACGCTGCGAGCTGATTTGGGAGGGGTGTGGACGCAAAATGCCGCCTTCGCCGAGGCTCCGGCTGGTATCGATAGTTGCATTGGCTCCTCTTGAAATGTTGCTCGTGGATCCTTGTATCCAAGCGCGGTATCCCGTCTCCGCACTGCCTGCCACGCCCAGGCCACGATTTATTTTGATTTGCGAGGGATGTCGGCAAACCTGACGCTGAGTTGTTTGCAGCTGAGGGGGCGAGGGAATATTAGGGGCGCAGTGATCGTGTGACGATGAGACGGGGCCTCCTGCATGATCCAAGGGCGTGGGTGCCAGCGCATGTGCCTGTTATTCCGTAGCTAATTCGTCGACGATTCTACGTCCCCATGACCGGTTTGTGTTTATCCTCGTAGATAACGCAAGCTTGTCTCGCTCATTTCCGGGTGTGCTCGATGGTGAACTCTCAACGGTCCTTAACTCAGGCCTGATCAACGGTGTGGTCCGGAGGAACCCTGGCTCGATGTTGCATTCGTGTGTTGCATGGCGATCGGCTGCCGTTTTGCGGGTGGTTCCCGGTGTTGAAGTGAGGAGACGAGGCGTTTTCTGAAGATGCTGGAATCTATCCATGAGCCTTGCGTAAACTTTGGGCGCTCTGCCGATGGAGGAGCTTTTCCAGTTGTTGCTCTATAAAGCGCCGGATTTTCCCCTCTCAAAAGCACTGATCGTAGAACGAGAATCAAGGCTTCCCCGAACCCAAAATCAGAGAGAAAAAGCCATGGCCGCAGTCACCATGGACAAGATCCAATTCTATCAACCTCCAAATCCCATGAGTGCAGCCAAGCCACGAAGCCCGAACCTGCCCGCAATCTCCACACCCCCCAAACCCCCAGCACGTAGACCCAATCCCACCGCCGACTCTTTCACTTCCCTACTCTGTCCGTCACAGCAGCTCAGACACCCTTTGCCCCCCCGCCTATTCCCTTCTGTTACACCTCCCATCTCTTCTCGCCCTGCAGGCCGACGGTCCCAGCCAC
Source organism: Paracoccidioides lutzii (assembly GCF_000150705.2). Classification (NCBI taxonomy): domain Eukaryota; kingdom Fungi; phylum Ascomycota; class Eurotiomycetes; order Onygenales; family Ajellomycetaceae; genus Paracoccidioides; species Paracoccidioides lutzii. Next base: position 82,247 of record NW_015440991.1, read on the forward strand.
CCGCAACTCCAGTAAACGACTTTGACAGAATTTTGGAGGGGATCTCGTCGGACGACGGGAGCCAACCACTTGGCGGGGACGGAAGAAATGCCGACGAGCACGCCACAATCCCCTCTGGATCGAATCTGAGCGGTTTTGCCAGCGACCGCCTTGGTATGCCTGTCGAGGAGGCGGATACGGCTGCGGAAAGTGCCACTGAAGCCGGCCTTCGCGCATGCCGGTTGGGTGGAAGTAGAGGTCCGTCTTTCTTCTTGACTCGCTCACGATATGTCCTTTCGACCCGCTAACCTCGGCTCTATTCCAGATGGCCTCATCGTAGATGGGTGGACGGAGATAGGTCACAGTGGTGAACCCACAAGCGAGTCCGCAGCTGGACAGACTTCCCGGCCACTGTTGCCTGCCCGCGAGGCGCCTACCGATCATGGTGACGATCTAGACGGGATGGCGGATGGTGGTAGAGCCTCATTGACTCCCCGAGAGGTTTCAGGTCAGCTTTTTAGCAGCTTCAATTACCGTCCCGCGTTCTCCCGCTGATCTTCTACTACATGCAGAAACCCCTCCCCCTCTTACCATGGACGAAGTGAGCGCTTCCGCCGGCGCACCCCACGACGCCGTCTCTCCACATCCAGGGAGTCGGCGTCAAATCTCAGCTGGCCATGCCCGTGCGACACAGGAGGAGTGGCGGGTCAAAAAGATACTAGATTCCCGGATCCGCGTGCGGAAGGGCAAGCCAATTTTGGAGTACCATGTTGCATGGCGGTCTACGTGGCAACCGCGGAGCGATTTGATACCGGGATGCGAGGAGCTGGTCAAAGAATTCCATGCAGAGTGGAAGGACGAGCGGCCTTCACTTACTACTCTGACGGGCCACATGCGCTTCAAGCAGAGAAGGAGATCGCGCAGGGACAGTGGACGCAAGATTGCAAAATCAATCAGTTAGAATATTTGTCTGTGTAGCATGCCAATATCCATTTCGGTTCTGATTTGTTCCGTACTTTGCCTGTCTTGATTGTCATCTCGTTTGCTTTGGATCTCTTTGTTTGAACTTTGCCTGCCTAGCATATTTGATTCCGGCCCACGAGCGCTATTGGCATCGCCTATCACACTCCAGCCCAAAGGTCTATCATGCCTACGCCCATGGTATGGTAGTACTTTCTTTGTGTGTGTTCCTTTGTTTGTGTCATTGTTTGCTTGCCCTTCTCCCTCTTTTCTTTGCCTCTCACTTTGGGTTTTTCCTCGAACCCATTTCCGTTCGTCTATTCTGTCTAGATCCGGAGAGAAGTATAAAAGCCTCCTCGGTTCTGGGTATCTCTATGTATATTCTTAATGCGTAATATTTCATACGCCGCAAATCGACAAGATATTCGCATCTCAGCAGAAACCCCGTCGCTCTTCTCACCTGTAATAGGAAGTTTTAAAGCCTTTACCACAATGCAGAATGCCAATCATGGCGCGCGAAGACCTTCATCAACCGTCTCGGACCTCAAGGGCGGCGGCAAAACGTTTTGGCGAGACGAAATCATGGAGATCCATAGCCAGGCGCTCGAAATGATTGAAATACTTGAGCGAATGTCCACGATACTCGAGGCGATAGAAAGGGGGAGTAAAGAACGATATGATGCTGCCGATCCACGGGCCTCTGCGATAGAAGCTCGGGATCCAACGCGGAGCATTTGAGTGCCGGTAAGCATTTTTTCCATATCCAGTGGGCTTCATTGCTGACCGTTCACCAAGGTACGTCGAGAATGAGTATAAGGAACGCGGGTTAGGGGAATGTGATTCTTACCGACTATGTACATGTACACCTGCGATCCAAAACGACCTGCTCATTTGTGGTGCTGATGGGATGTGAGGTCAAACGGCTACTTCTCGGTTCACCTTCGTGGCGGCAGTTTCTCATAACGCCCATTATAAAGCTTCTGAAAACCAACATACCTTTGGACTGCGGCCACATCCAGATATTTATTAGTGTTCAAACTTATTCCCATCTCTTTTCATTGAATATTTGCTGGGGCCTATATTTCATCCTTGTGATCATTTAGCGATTTAGTAAGCTGTCTAATTGGAGTGGACATAATTCGCCACGGACAAGAGCAATCATTAATTCTATTTAGTATCAATTAGAGCTCAACTATCATCACCTCAATGTAGGATCATATAACTTTTTCGGGCCTTGTGGTATTCCAACAATCTCATAAGTACACCTCGTACGACTTTCCAGAAAGTCAATCTCTTCGTCAAAGATGTTATATTAAAAGACAAAACAATACACAGAATCTTTGCTAGTTTACGGCATTTGGGTTATCCTGTGCGTCTTGAAGTGTGTCAATCATTTTCCGGGATAGGTTAAAATTTGGTTTCTTCCACCGTCCGCCGTCTGGAAAGACAAGGCGCCGTAATCGATTGACGCAAGGGATAAATGATTGATAATATGGAGTGAAATGGTCTTCTGCGATTCGAAGAAAATCCCCTTCATCTGCCACAATTCCTTTCTTAGCATGGGCCAGCTCTTCTGTATCCATATAATTCCATTTCTCAAACTGCTTCATTACTCTTCCCTTTCCTGGACCTTCATAGTGAATGCATATCCAGAAAAGAACCCAGAAGAACGACTCTAGATCATGCATGAAACAATGCTTTTCGCCGTACAAGACACCGATGGCCATGAACGCTCTGGTGCCCGTTTTGCCCCGTGCGCCGGAAGACCCATCCCGTTCTAACTTGATTGCCAGGTCAAGGTCGATCAGAAAGGCAGGCCATGAAGGATTGTCCTTGTCCTCGTTCACCATCAGGTTGCGGGGGGAAACGTCACATTGGATGAGGCCAGCCTCATCATGGAGCGACATGTATCCTTCAATACAGCGGGCCAGCCCAGTGAGAAGTGTAGCCTTCGAACTACTCTCATAGATTGGTTTCCCGTAATCCCGGATAACGACGCGACGGTGAACTCGATTGAATGGGGCTGAGCCGCCCGCAGATTTGGATGGAGAACTTGACTGGGTACGCTTACTTGGGGGAGGAGGAAATGCCTTGTCCACGCAGTCAGATGATCGCTTCTGGCCGGCGGTGCTGCCCTGGCTCGTTTGTCCTCTTTGAGACCTACTACGCCGCACTCTCGCGTTCAAACCACCCTTCTCATCTTTTGAAATCGGAATACCGAGGCCCTTTCTGATAGTCAAGACATCATCATCCTTGTTGTCAATGCGAACGGTCTCGTGGTGATAATACCTCGCGACATTCTTGACCCCCTTCGCCATCGCCTCTCGCAGCAACTCTCCTTCCTCAGTGCGTTCCGGATACTGCCAGGAGTCCTTGACAACCAGCGGCGTCCGTGATTTGTCAGTCTCACAGTATACCCTCCAACAGGTTGTGGCTCGTCCGGCAACACAGCGTGCTCGTCCAACAATCCCGTCGATGATCAGCCGTTCCTTAGTACCGTTCTTTTCAATCTCGATATAGCGTTCGGTCCCGGTCGCGACAATGGTGGGATCAAACCCAAGTTGCTTCCGGTTCATCAAGAGGAATCCAAGGATAACAGACACAAATCGAAGGCCGCCCTGGTTGATATTGAATTCCTCCGACGCGATCCCGCCCAGACGGTCAAAGTTCCACAGTCGTAGGAACGGCCCGCAGAGGGTGAACCCGAGCACGAAACGACGGGTGTCCTGCGCAGCAAGGACCTCTCGGGCGTACCTGCCAAGATCAAACCATGCACCAGATTTCCTGTCGTATTTCGGGTCGTTTTTCAGCTCCCCTGGCACCAGGATCTGCGACCAGTGACATCTGGAGTCCTCTGTGGCCGTCAGATCATCGACAAAGCCGATATCGAGCTTTCTCTCCGCGACAGACCCCTGTAGTGGCTGGCTTGGCTGTGCGAGAGGTCTGCGGTCGATCTTCCAGGACGGCTCTTGTGCTTCGGCTAATCGTACGAGCTCAGCGATGATGTTAGCGAGCCATTTCAGAACGTCTCTTTCTGCTGCAAGTTCAGGCCAGCCCTTCCAGCCCTCGTCTTCATGGTAAAGGGGGCTGTCTCCCTTCTCGCACTCCTCCAACACCGCTTGTGAAACTGCAGTGAGATGTGGAATGTCTCCAAAGTACGCGTCAAAGAATCTAGGGATGTCGACGTGTATCTCCCCAAGTTCCTCCTTCAGCACAATGTCAACGTGCTTTCGATATTCTGTAGAATTGACGAAACTGCTAGTGTTGCGCAGCCAGGGCGTCTGTTGGATCGATGACGTAGGATGAGGAGGAGGGGGGGGAGTGCCTCGCGAGACGGTGTCAATAAGACCAAAGACAGCGTTCCAGACGTCGAAGTTCCAGGTTTCGACGTTCTGGGACTCAGTGGGGGGAAGCCTTTGGATGACCAGATGTACCAGCCGCCTGTAGTGGTTGTAGCTGAAGTTGGCCCGTTGAAGGCTCGTAAACAGATTTGCTATATCAGAAGCCACATTTCCATCGCTTATTCGTGAGCGAATATTGAGCGCCGCTTCCTCTCCCTGTAAAGCAGAGAGGAGTTTTGAAATCGCATTTCGATAGAGCTGGTCCTGGCTCTCATCAGCGCCATCATACGCATATTGTCTTTCGGCTTGCTGAAGCGCGCCTCGTAAATGATCGACTAAGTTGGCTAGAGGATGGTTCTTGATAATGTTGCGATCTTCTTGTGAAAGTCCCGCCATTTTGACGGCATAAAAGACCGTTGGGTTCGTGCGAGGTTAATCAGGAGTTGTACGGGAGTTAAATTGGTATGCTAATTTATGTCAGAATTGTTAGGATACCTGCGAGAGAAGATAGCTCGCTGGGAACAGATGCTGATATATATAATCAAAGGGAGGAATATGGTCAAAGGTTTGATCCGGCTTTGATGCTCAACGCGAATGTGGGAACGGATAGAGCCGCCGAACAAGGAACCAGGCGAAGATTAATCCTATTTGCTCGCGACGAAAGGTAATAAGCGCGAACAAAATATTGAAATCGTATTTTGAGGAGGTCGGCTATTCCCATTTAGGGTTAATGTACGCCACGACACCCGTCGCGTGTGCTGACTGCCAGGGAAGAATTGCATCAGGTATTAGTAATCACTGTACTTAGGCCTCACTCACTCTTTTTCGTACTGTCTAAAAACAAGCCTCTAGGGCCCGGTTAACTATTAAAATGAAATATCATGTGCTGTGACTGTGGCGACTGAACATGGAGAAGACGCGAGCCAACTGGTCGTATCTGACGAAATAGCGAACTGCCCCTGGTTGACTAACCCGCTCACGAACCTTGCTCTAGAGCATTGATGGATGTTCGTCGCCGTTTTCAGCATACAGCTGGCATTTTCATTTTCACAGTCTTCCCTCTTTCCACTCGCATCATTACAATTTTACTGCATTCTGATCAAAAGTCCTCTCTTCACACCAATAAGAGTTCGCATTTTAAGTAGCGTTACGTTCCACGTCGCCCTTGATAAATTGTCTCTGTTCACCTGGTTTCATCTATGATGTCATGGTTCATGGTTACGGCAACCCATGAGAACCGTATGCGCAAATATGCTGAGGGGCAAAAGCTTTTATCACGCTCCCAATTTTCCAGCATATCTGCAACAAACTCACTAAGCTGATGGACAATGGGGCCCGCACACTTCAAACTACATAAGACTGCATTTGCAATGAATATGCTACGCAATCCTCCTCTATTTACATATTTTAATTCTCTTCTAACGTTTCACATTGCTCAAGCCTACCAGGGAAAGCCAAGCAAATTTTCAAATGTCTTAGTGACGGGGCTTGTGTATTTCAAAAATATCTCAATCAAATCCTTCACGATTTTGATTGCAGTTTCAAGTGTCAGGAAATGTCAAAATCGGCGACGTAACCGTGGACACAAATCATTTTATTACCATGTGCTAGGTGAATACTTTATAAGGGTCGCAGTGGGTGGCAATCTCTATGTCAAATATCATGTGGATCAGCTACTTTGTATGACGATACGGCCGGCTGGCTGGAAGTTGAAGTGGGAATTGCCTTGAATTTGCCGCTCTTACGTATATCATTGTTTATTCACGACATGACCAAGAGTTAGGGGTTGCAAGGTCACGCCGAACTTCTTTTTGTTGTATAGCGTACCTACGAGTAAAGCACATTGCGCCGCATGGCGAAATCAATGACATATGCTAATTTTATGTGATGAATGGGCAGCCAGTATGATGCTGAGGGTAAGCAATCCCTAAACGAAATAACTAACCGGAAAATCCCATTAGCCTCGGAGTCACAAAGTGGGGCAAAAATCGCTCATTTTGGACTTCATGCGCAACCGGGTTAAAAGAAGGGTTTGGGAGTGCCACGTGATACCCAGAAACAATGGCAGAAAAGATTTACCGCCCAATGCCCCTCCAAAATTTTATTTTTGTTTCTGCTGCTGAACCATACATATCAGATTTGACATCATAGTAAGTCAGTGTGATATTCAATATCCATATTTATTCTAGTCGCTAACTGATACCAGAATAATCCTGAAAATAATAACACAAGATTTCGCACCGTTATCACTACCAGTAAAGCCCGGATGGCTGCCAGCGAGTGTGCCGTTATACCCTTCTGGTCCACCGATTTTGAGGCAAAAAGAGAAGAGGCTTGGAACGAGAGCAAGCCTGTTGTCAACTCTCTCCCGAAGCCTCGCAGGGGCGTAGTCACGGCTTTTCTACCAACTTATGCTTGCTATATCCTAATACAAGCTGTGATTAATAATTTCCCACAAATGGTGAGTCCTGTTCGTTATGGATTATAACACGCTGGCTAACATGTATGTCAGGCCACATCTTCCACAGCCCATCAACTAAAAACGATATCAAAATACAGACCGGGAGGACTTGTGTTTTTGCCAGGAAAGGCAGATATTGGAAATACATTCACGATTGTGATACCTCTTTATGTATCTGGCATGGTAAAAGTTGGAGGGCAAGTAGTAGATACGGACCATATCTACCATATTTTGAGCGAATGTTTTGTTGAGATTCCAGATGACGGCAAGCTCGCAGCGTTGGTCATGGATGAGATTGTATGAGCAACCATGGGTTACCACCTTGCATTGTAGCGATTGTATTAAGTTAGAAAATTTTTATTATTAAACCCAACATAAACTTTGAATTACGCTGTACTGTCCGAAACATAGAGATTAGCGCCTTGAGATGCGAACTGCTGCATTTCATAGTTTGCACTTCCAAAATTTTCAAAGCCCGACGCGAGAGCGACTGCGTCCTGAGATGCGAACAGCTGCATTTCGTCGTTTACATTGCCAAGGTCGTTGAAGTCCGAACCGTAGGGGACGACCCGACAGGCGAAGGCTTCCATTGCACTATCAAAGCAGTTGAAGTCTAAATTGTGAGGGGCAGCTTGAGGTACAAATTCCTGTCTCGCGTTATTCGAACCGGAGCCATCAGACATAGGGCTTGGGGATGGCGGGAATGTCGGGGTTAACGGATTCCTGCGCTCTCCAAGCTGCCGCTGACACCCCTGCTCGCTTCCAGTAACGTTCGGTCGTGCTACCGGCGCCGAATTCGCTGGCTGAAATACTATGCTTCGAGGCAATATACTTCGCGTACCTGTATTGCCTGATTGAATGTAAACATTTTGGTACGGTTTGTTGGCTGTAGATTTTCCTTGCGACGTACTCTGGGGGTAATTTCTGGAAGGCCTCGGCTGCTCAATATTCATACCGTTTGTTTCGGTCAGGCCATTCAAACGAGGCTGCGGGGATACAGTCGACAGCAGTGTCTCAGCTGGGATAGCCAAATCCTCCACGGTAGCCCTTGAATTCGTTGTATGATTGAGTTCTGTGGGTGCGGACTGTGAGTTTGCGGAAGGTAAGGATCGAATTGTATCAACAACCTGCTGTGCGATGTGCGGTCTGTCGCGTTGGGTTTCCGAAGTTGCAGCAGCAGCGAGAACTTGCATTGGAATGTTGCCATGTGAGTTTATATGAGGACCCAGGTCTAAGGAGATTGTTAGATATTTCCAGACAGTCTTGTACCAAAACATACCTCCTAATGAATTAACTCTAGGCATATGTGCCTGCAAGCCGCGACATGGCCGTTTGCTGCTGGGCTCGTCGTACTCTTTGCTCGTCTCTCCCTGCACGAGCTCAATGAAATATTTTCTCATGGCCGTCAGCATTTTTCCCTTACTCTGCAAAATCTGGTTGTCCGTCCATCCACAAGCTCTAAGCCCACTGAGCATCGCCTTTGCGCATATTCGGTCATGGCGGCGAAAGGTCTCCTCCCGTTTAGGATACTTTTCTTTCACAAACTTAAGCAGCAGGTCAACATCTAGAGAGCGCCTCTCCCACCTAGAGAAATGTTAGTAGAGATATTGATGGTGGATCATGATGCTCACTCACGTTCTTGAATCTTGTCCATCCAAACATGCCAAAATTCCAGGACCACTTTTGATTACAAGACGAGCATAGTTGCGGCTCCGAGATTTAGTTGTTGATACATATTCAGAATCCACATTAGCTTCCTTTGCATACTGTTCATTGGCTATTGTCGCTTTGCCGACACCCTGCCGGCACTCATTATCTGGAACTGAAAGAGTCATCTCATCAATTTCAATACGGGACAGCAGCATGCTCAATCGCTTGGCATAGTCATTCGTAGAGCACTCTGTTTGTAATACAGCTCGACCTTCCTCAAGGCGGCGCGCTCGAGATGCTTTGGAATCAGTATTTGCGAATATATCAACACTTCGTTTCCACAAGCCCTCGTGAATAGTTTCGTCGAGAGGTTGACTGTTGATCAGATGCACTGAGATGTCAACCAAGGTCGTTTTATCCTTGAAGTAGGTCTCAGCTGTTTTCATCATGCTATTCTTTAGCTCGTCGGGGGAAGTTTGGACTGCTTCATGGAGCCTCTTTCGGTGCTCTCTTTTTCCACTTCTCTTGTTTTTGGGCTGACGAGGAACAAGAGATAGAGGACGACGAGCAGGAGGAGGAGAAGCGGGAGTAGAAGGAGTGGCAGGAGCAGAAGCAGGTTGAGAATTGGCAGGCAGTGTAGTGGGTTGGGAGATAGCTCGAGCGCTGTGGGAAGAAAATATTTGATGTGAAGAAGAAAGAGAGGAGCACAGATGTTGCAAAAAAACCGGACCACCTTCTTGGGCGAAGAAGCAAGTAAAGCCATGGTAAAGTTCCTACTCTCTATTAGCTAAGAGCTAGCAATTATCTAAGGATTCTTACCGGTGATTGAAGAACATCAGAAGGATTGAAATGTGCCAAAGCAGTGATAAGACTCAGCTTGAAATCCATCCTGAATGATGAAGAGATAGACAAATGATGAAGAGATAGACAAATGATGAAGAGATAGACAAATGATGAAGAGATAGACAGGAGTTAGTAGCGGTCAGTCAAGAAGTTGATCTCTAGCTTGGCTTGGGTTTCTCTGGTCCTGGCGGACTACGGAAACCATTCCACTTTAGGAATCCCCTGCACAACTGGACAGCTGAATGAACACTAAATGTGACACGTATTTCATTGGAACCAGTGGCCAGCCAAGCTACTAAACTGTGATTGCATCTAGGTCATGGCGCTTAAGCATGATTCGGCTGAGCAAAATCCAGGCTGGACCTCTTACGAACGCCCTGCTGCATCGATTATTTCTAGGATATGGTTTTCTGTCCCCGGCGGTAAAGCTCGGGTTGATCTTATGGTGTGTGTGCTCTTCTCCCCGATCTTGATAGGTCTGGTGCTCATTGAGTTAGCTCGGTCGCCTACAAGGCGTCGGTGAAAGGTACGGCTGTGGTCGTGTCTATCGATTACATGGTGCTCGCGATTGCCGGTCTGATTTTTTGGGGCGGAATTCGTGGTATACCATCTCAGGGCCCTGTAATCCGTGAGGTTATAATCCATGCATTTCTTGTTATCGTAACGGCAGGGTTTGCCGCAGGTGGACTCGTCCACGACTAGCCTTTCTGGATTGAAGTAAGTTCAGTGAAACTACGGTTCTCTCCCCTACATGTGCTGACACGGCTCCAGGTGATGTTGATTATCGCTATTAGTGATGTCGCGTTATAGTTGGTTTGACCTCTACACCATCGCCAAAATTAATCAGCCGGGTTTTCCTCGCCAAAGCTGCGTCATGATGGCCTAGACTCCCGACAAGAGTGATATTGGATCTTCCTTTTCCCAACGAGGACAGTGGTCGATTGCCGCTGGCATCACCCGGACTATCTATGCCATTGCAGTATGCGTGGGATGCCTCGGAAAAGACCAGCAGCATGCAAAGCCAGGGGTGCCAGTGCCAGGCCGTGCCAAGGGCACGGGGAAACTTGCGTCGATCACCTGGCAGCCGAGTGCGATATACAAATCCATCTTGAGTCCGTGCCATCCTCATGCAAGGGATCACTGCCTTGATACTAATTGAGGCCAAACTTCGCACCTCAATGCTTTTGACTATAAGAGATGCCTCACCGCTTGCTCGTTGCCTCGTTCGAATACGGGCTACTCATCCACATTGGTTCGCACTCGGATTATTGCATTACACGCAAAGAGAAAATTTGCTCCCGTCATTTAATGCGAAGGGCGTGCATTGGTTGACATATTATCCCTTTGCCGTATGAGTTTTTCAGTTTGAGTTTGAACTTGCACAGCGTACATTGGCAGCCTTCTTTTACTTATCTTTGGTGGGTCACTGACGTAGAAGCAGAACAATGCGCATGGACAATCATCGCCCGAACCGAAAACTTTTCAGTCAAATTTGAGCACACAGTTCAGCGGAGCACCGTTGCCAGCTTGCAGGGAGCGCCTGTAAAATCTTCTAGTTTTGAGATCATGTCAACGGTACATGTCCTCCCCCAAATGTGGTATCTTCGCTAACAGAGCCAGGCTTCGGCCCCTATTCTCCAACTGCTAAAGCGTGGAGACAGCTACTTTGTCAGTTCTGGCACTGGGAAGTTACTCCCAGCCTCACTGTCCGATCTTCTGGGCTCGTGGGCGGGGATTACCATGGTGTTGGAGGCTGGTTATTTCAGGGATATGCGATTCAGCCGGTCGTGCCCATTGAGTAATAGCCACCTGCATATCACTGGCGAAAAGACTTCTTATCCTTGCACTGTTACACTCTCTTTTTTTGAATCACATTCCCAAAGCATAACGATCCCATCCGAAGCTCTGAATACGTGGCCTGGGCGGATCTTACGGTGGGAAAACAAAAGACTATCTTCCGGGGGGGGTTGCACATGTGATTGGAGGGTTGGTTTGGCTGTCATTATAAGCTTTGTGATTGGATTATGGACGAACTTGCGGAGGTGTATACATGAATGCTGCGGTTGGTGTCGGCGTTCTATATAATTTCTCAATTCTCTTGTCCTCCACAGTTTTTTCTTATTTGATTTCGTTTCCCCCTACAACCCTGGCCAACCTGTCCACACTGTTGGTTGGAGTTGGATTACATTATTTAGTACCTGCAGATGTAATCATTTGCCTCTTTCTGCTTCCTGTTCACAAGGTGTCTATCTTCGCGGGACAACCAGGCCCAGCGGGGTATAAATTCTTCCGTCTTCCTTTTTTCCTCCCCCACCGGAAAGCCCATGTATACAAACTTATTTCCCCATCGCCTTCTTCATTTGTGACCATTATGACATCCTACACAAATGGCGTCCTCGAAACTCCGGCGGAATCTGCGGACGGGATTGAGATAAACTACGACCCAAGACCGAGAGTCCGAATTACGAACATTGCGATCATCGACGCAGTGTCAGTGCCTGGCAGACATACACGCTCCTTAGATCAAGACCAACCTCCTGGTGCTATCTACCATGATCTTCTCTTGGCTAATACCCCGCATAATCAATCCCTCTCTGCAGCAATTCAAAAGATTCGAGACGCTCTGGACCGAGAACTGGATATGATGAAAACTACGAACGACACAAGCGAGCATTATTGGATGGAAATGATCTATCGCCACTTTTTAGGCTCCTTTAGAATTCATCATGTTGGAGGGAGTGTTCTTCCTGAGGCTGAAGATACAGGCTCTATTGAAGCCACTCTGGGGGGGATCTCCATTCAGCATAGGGGTTTTCTTCTTACATTCAGATCTTATGACGAGAGGTTTTCTCTTTTAGCTGCTGTTACAGTTGAAGATATCCAGCACCTTCACCGACGTGGGGTTATCTTCTTGAGGAACCATGGGGAAATATCTGGATCCAGTGGAAACATCAGTATGTTATTAGAAAGCAATGGTACAAGAGCTCCACTAACAGCCTAATAACAGCCTGAAGTCCCCCCCGCACTCGAACCGTCCTTCGCGGAATCGGCTATAGAAGTGGAAAATGAACTTTTGCGTCGTTGTCTGTGCATGCCCATTGGCGGTGGGTGGCTTTGAGCTAAGAAATGGAACCTGAGGATGCCAACATAGCACGCACTTGTAGTGAGGAATGATTAAGATGGGCAAACAGTTTACATAGTTTACATAGTTTACATTTCATACGTATGATATCTTGATGTGCATAGGTAAAATGTCATAACTGACCATTCCTTGCACCAATCTAACTGCATTTGAATAAACAAACAACGCATGACCCATAGCTAGCTTAAATAACAAGCAATGATGGTCTCTGCCTGAAACGACCAGATCATCCTGTCCCCAGTATTCCAGTTCAATTTCTACCGATTATTTTTCTAACTGATTGGATTATTAGCATTCACAGTATGTCACCAAATTTGAGTTAATAAAGGTGCTAAGAATATTTTTCCCACAAGGCTCGCTGTTTTAATCCATTAAAAAAATGATGTGTATAGTCTTAATTCGCCAAAGTGCATACATAGAGGGAAGCCGCCCCCTAAAAATTCGCAAATTGGAAGCCACGCTATCTAGGAATGTTCTTTTCATTGTGTATCTAACACCTTTTCAGATGGACAACATACAAAATTCGACTCTCAGATAGGAAATTACGGTACAGGAAGTTTACCAAACTCTGATATTCCTCTTGGAAGCTGTTTATCGAATCTACTTGAAAACCCGGCAATGGTATAAAAATGGTTGATCGTCCCAACTTCTATACTACCTACTATCTCCCTACGCTCCCTTGTGCACTTTATCAAGCCACAGAGATCCTGTGCGCCTTCCCAAGAAGATGCCAGGTTAGTCTACCCAGAGTGTTTTTAACTCAGAGACCTGCTAATTTTTTTCATCCAGATCAATCCTCACTACAACCGGCACCGCCGGGGAACCCGCGCAAGCGGAGAAGCGCGGACAACCTTTCTAGTCAGACGAAAAAGATCTTGCCAACTCCGCCGAAGGGCGCATCTCTGTCAGATGCCGTGCAAGCAGCACCCACCCAGGGGGGTTCCACTCGCGAGGGTATCCCCCCCGACAACATCCTCAGCGTCGACAATATGGCTAAGACGGCAGTAGATACTGGGAGTATTTTTGAGCCTTCTTTATTTTTTACCCACGACGCAACCATTGTCGCATTGGCGTCTATTGTACGTTGTTGGGCTCCCACCAGCGGTTTGATCCCGACGGAAGATCTAGAGCGCTGGTACAAGGGGCTCTCAGGCGATGAAATAACAGCACTTGCTACCCTCGCGTGGCATTTTGGCCCGGATGAAGTTGGACTCGGCGAACTCTGCTCATTCATATCTTCTCTTCCGGATGATGCTGATGGGCTCAAAAACATTTGGGCCAGGAACCGTTTTCGTCAAGGCTGGAATTTCAAGACTTCTGCAGAATTCGAGTCTATGCTTCTCACTGTGAAGGTATGTGTAGGCCAAGTACGCGATGAATAGCTAGCTAATCGAAGACAAGGAAAATATCAAACAACAGGCTTTTCAGCATCCTGCTTTCACTGAGATTGCGGCGCAAAGCCACGGAGTTCAGAAAGTGGTTGAGTCGGATTTACAAAAATGGCTGGATGATTTTCATATGTTGTAAGAGGGAGAAGCCAGCCAATGAGAGATGTAAATAATTTGTGCTTCTAATGCTCTCCTTTCTGTGTGGTGGATTCGGGCGAAGGTGGATTTTCTCTCTCGCGCGCTGAGAATTTTGTTGATCTAAGCTGTAGTCCTCAAATGCCCGCTTCCAAGGAGAGTTTCACAAGGGGAATTAGCGTTGCAGAAACTTAACTTGCTGGGTGCCTTTATTTTTCCGATGATTTAAGATTTGACCCTATTATATATCGCAATGGGGTTTGTCCGCTGTTTATCTGCTGATAGAAAAACGGCGGTTTAGACGGAACGGCTTAATAAAAAGCTCCTTCGGAATTTGACAGCCTTCAAGCCAGTGACAATACTTCAAGATGTAGAACGTATATTTTGCAATAAGTTAAGTCTGCTGCTCACCTGCTCTTTACCACTTCCTTGGCCATTCTACTTAGTTGCTGTCCTTGTCTGGAGGCGAGGCACAATTAGCGTCAGTTTCCTCGCCGCCTTTTTAGTCAATCACAAGTTCAGTGGCAGAAGGGCGCGCTAATTGTGCCCCACCTCAGAAGTACCCATCCAATCTTCCTATCTGCCGTCTTGCTAACCAAAGCAGCAATTCTTTTCGCCTACAGGTGCGCCCCTGCCAGGATCTATGCGCAGTATTGGCACAAACGCCTCATTGCTGAGCAGGAATTGACAAGTGGGCTGCCAAAAAGCATGTACTGGTCCCATAACTGCCTTCTTGCATACCTCGATGTAGCCCCTGCAATCAGTATCAAGTCGAACTAAATGTTTTCTTTTTGCTTGTTTCGATGACCCACGCTCGCTATGCACCTTTTAGTCAATCATCTAATTGTGAGACTCCGAGCAGCTATAAGAATAGCCATGTTCGTCCGCATTCATCTAGCAAATTACAATTCATTATCCACGGGAGCCTCACAGGACCACGAAGAAGAGTACCAAGGCTTCCACAAAAAGCATATCATCAGCTTCAAGTTGCCTTCCCATCATGGTAAGTTAAGCCCTTCCGCAAGTTTGTTGTTTCTTAATACTTATCTTATTCAGGAATCTCTTGATAGCGCGTTACCCCAAGCGACACAGGATATCGAACAAAATAATACCGACCTGGATGATCTCTATCTCGCGTTACTCCAAATGAGATGGGAGATTGATGAAACTATTGCCACCTTGGAAGAACCTCTTCGACACCTTAGCGACGCCGAGACAATTGGTGATATACGAAAATATCTGAAAGAATTTTCCATAGCATTCTGCACGCTTTATTCATTGTTTAAAAAGCTGGCCGGTTTTACGTCGATGGGTATGAATGTAGCAACAGAGAAATCGGATGGGCTTAGATGGCATATAACCGCTTTCTGGGAAGACTATGGACATATACTGCAGATCGTGTATACATGCTCACTATGTCATCAATTACAAGATGCTAAGCTTCGTCACGGGGTAGAGAACCTAAAGGAAAAGCTGCTTGATTTACAAGTTGTTTGTGAAGAAAGGAAGGAGCAACTGGAGGAAGACCTGTTCCATGGTGCAGATTAATGTGTTTTATCAATAAAAATCTCAACTCATCCAAAACGATCCCGAATCCCCAGGCACACCCAGAGCGATTAGGTCGTTGCTTGGTGGAAAATGTAAATGATTGGTGTCATACCGTACATAAGCAAATGCCGTCAGCCCTCCTGTACCTTCGTGGCTTTGCACATATTGATCCCCAGTTGGGTTGGGTGAAGCGAAGATCCGAACCGTTTGTTCCGTGCTAACAAATTCCAGGGGCTCAATCAGAGTCGGGCAGGAAGCAGTCAAGGTAAGGCTGGCTTGCACTCTGGACTTGTTGTGTCTCTTGCTAGATTCCATAAAGAGAGGTCTTGCACCCACCCTTCTCCCATCTTGTTCTCTACATACGTCGGAACGCTAGCCGGCATGGGATCACAGAATCCCAATCTCAACCATCTCCTTGGCCCCCGTTCCAAAAGGCTTTTTAGCTGCTTTCTAGTTTTTACCCTTCCTTTTATCGTGCTTGGCGTTGTCTTCTGGGTTGCCCTCTGGACCGTTGCAAAAGTCGCAGTGTGGTTGTCTGCCCAGTTGGTTAAATTATTTCCTCAGCCGCAAAGAGCAAAGAGAAAACGGGATTGAACAAAAGTTGTTATATCCAAGCCTCGAAGTGAAAGCCCAGAGATCACCACAGCTCACTCCCAAGAAACCAAAATGGCTCAGGAGGTGCCGCCAGTCGTGGCTGATGATTCTGAACCGAGACTGGCTGCAAGGCGAACGAGGGAGCCGCCCAAAAATGCCGGCCAGATATACTGTAATCACCCGGATTGCCACGATCATATCCTGTACTTCAAGACACCGTGGGAATGGAAGTATGTGCCGCCCTTTTTGACTATAGTTCCTATTCCTTGAACTATGTGCTAAGTACCTTAACAGCAGACACATGGATAAACATGACCGCCCATACAAGTGCACGAACCCAGACTGCAACCGACGATTTACCCAGGCAGGTAGCATGCGCCGTCATCTAATAACGATTCATCAAGTGAACAGCAAATTGAGGTGGACTCATTCAGACTGTGATCGCAGCTCTAGCAGAAAGGTAGATCTCAAAAAACATATCCACCGCATTCATACAAAACCAGATAGCATCGACTCTCTCCGCGCTGAAATTGCTCGGCTTCAGCGGGAAGCTATGCAAAGGGATTCAAGGCTGGATAAGATGGAAATGGAGTTGAATCGGGTACTTTCTCCTTCCGTTCGGCTCCCTTCCTGTGCGGAACTTGAAGCGGGAGTTGCCGGAAATTGATTCCACAAAACCAAACTGCACCATGTTCAAGGCTATCGGACAATGATTATTGGTTTAAGATATGTTGATGGCCTGTATTTAATCTTCCCTATGTGATTCAGGGGCCTATTTTGTTTTCTGGTGTACATGCGCCGTTTGTTGGTGGTTGATATAAATCAAAGGAAATTGATTGGTTACTCAAAAATAGAACATCCTTGCTTTGCGCCAATGAAAAATAGTGCGTCCGCAACATTAGAATTTCTGGATGTTGTGACCCGGGAAACACTACTGTGCAGCGGAGGCTCGTTTATTGTATATCAGCTATCCATGCTTGGATACTTTGATACCACAATGGACCTAAGCCAAATGTTTGGTTTTCGCTTGTTTTGGACAATCAAATATATTCTTGACACCTTATCGTTGACCTGGGAAACTATACACGGCGAGAAACAAGGGATGGGCTTGCGTGGCTTGTGCGGGTCCCAATAATCGCCTTGCTGCATATTTCGATGGAAGGTGCCCCCTGGAGCAAGTACTGAGCCATGTCTCTCACTTGCTTTGACGATCACCACTAGCCCGCTGCCTTGTGCAAATGCAGGCCGTCCATGCTTGTCTGGCCATCCACGGCTGGTCCTTATGCAAGGGAGGAATTTGCTCCTGGAGGAGCATATGAACTTACATGCTTGTGCCTTTTGAATGGGCTGAATCAGGGCACTGATCTCAGTGACCGCATATATATTTCAGTTGGATTCCATATAGCCAGGTCCGGCACTGGTCACGCCACTGGTCACGGCACCTGATGCTGTTCTTGTTCTGCCAGGAAAAGCCGTCGGTCGAGATCCTTCGACCTCTGCTCCGATCAAAGTACACTCTTTGACTTCGTGCTTTTTTCTTCGCTACACCAGGGCCAAAAATGCCTTATACGGATGGAGGATCTCGTTCGTCAGTCAAACCCAAGTCCCGTACAGAATCAAATGATATCGACTACATCCAAGCAAAAGAGAAAGGTAAGGCTGAGGAGAGCTGATATGATGCTCTTTCGGATTTACCGCTAATCAGACGCTGACCCATCTTCAGCTTCTTCCGCGATGGCAAAAGAGCAAACTGCGCATGCGCCAACAGTGCAAGGCCCAAGTCAACCACTTTTCTTCGTCAATGACACCGAGTCGACCAAAGCGAAACGCTCATTCGTGATGAAATGTTACAATCAAAAGAAGCAGCGAAACAAAGTTGAGGACCTGTATTCTGATCGCTCTCGATATCTCGGATGGCGGAAAATTTCAGATGAGAGCATGTCAGGAAAACCGGAACTGAATACTATCTCTTTTTGTAAGTAAATTGAGGGTTCCTGAATGCGTTTAAGTACTTAGCTAACTGCTTGGATGGCGTATGGAATGAAGATGAAGGACGCAGCGACGGGCCTTTAGAGCCACCTTTACACATCTTAGCCAACTCGCCCGACGCTGTTGGACTGAAGAATGACATCCATTTCTTCCTTACATATCGCCAGGAGAGCGTGACATTTCGCCATTACTTCATGAAAGTGTACGCGGGGACCTTCTTCCGGGATGAAATCATCACACATGCTCTCGCATACGAACCGTTGATGTGTGCTGTTGTCAGCTTTGCAGCTTACCATTACTCCTTGCATCATCCCAACTGCGAATCCTACACCTTTCTTGAATACTATAACCGGTCTATTTCAGGGTTGTTGAAGTCATTTCAGTCAGGCGAGCAACACACTGATGCCATGTTATTGACAATTCTGCAGCTTACAGCAGTTGAGGTATGTTCCTTCCCTCATGTATGGCTGCTCGGCGCTGAGAGAGTTGTTTGTTTTTCAGGAATACCTTGGAAGCTGGGTGAATCTAGTCAAACATCATCAAGCAGCTCGACAAGTGCTCCTTGAACATTACAGCCCTGAAACAGTGAATCAGGACCACTTTCATCGCCATATATTTATGTGGTATTCGCGGTTTGATGTGTTGGTACGCCGCTCTGGCAATGAAAAAATCTTGGGCTGCGAGTGGTACTTGACGACTGAGAAGTGTGCTGTGGATGAAGCCGTTATGTTCCCGGATGATCTGGGTAGGCAGATCTGGGCTTTTACTGCGCGAAATAGAAGATATGCGATGGATATGGCTTCCCTCTATGCCAAAACACGACAAGGACTCATTGCCACGGATGAATTTATAACAGAGAACCAAAAACTTCTCGCGGCTCTTCATGATCTGCAGCACGCCTTAAAACCAATACAAAACCCCCAGTATCTTATCACGTCATATCCCCACAGAAAGCCTCCCGGACCAGATGATATAGTGGATCCTTATGTACCAGGAGTCCTCTACGGCGAGCCACTTTGGGAGGTGAATTCCTGTGCTGTTGACATCATTGGTACCAAGCTTTTGCATAAATATCAAACCGGGATCCTTCTGCAAAAAATTGATCGCTTGGAACTGAGAGATGCCGCTTTAGAACTCTGCCAATTAATGGAAACAATGGAGAGATTGCCCGCGCGGCCGAGGGAGGTTGCTCTTTTATTCCAGGACACTCTGACTGTTGTGGCGCTGTCTCTTCCTTGAGAAACATGTGATGTGGGCTCGGCGGAAACTAGCTATGATTGAGCAGCTCGGGTACGTTTACTGTCAAGATACTAGCAGTCCCTTTTACAGTTCTGTCAAACCACTAACAATCCTTGGCTGATTATCAGGTATATTTACCCACTGGCATTCCGAATAAGAATGGCCAATCTGTGGAAGAACCCTGAGTTAACCAACTGGTGGCTCCCGAAAAATGAAGGCTATCCGAATTTTGTGCGTGAAATCCGCGAATGGATGAAGGAGCGGGTAGTTCTCGAAAGCCTAGAATTTCCTCAGTCATGGGTGGTTAGATAGAGCCCAGCGGGTGCATGGCTATTTGAAGAGCTCCAAGGGTGTTCCTGGTTGATAATTTTGTTAAATCAAAGAAAAATGATTGGATACCCAAAAATAGAATCATCCTGCTTGCGCCAATAAGATAGTGCATCCCGGAAAATTAGAAATTCCGGATTGTGGTTGGAAACTTCAGCTATGTCAAATTCTGAACTATACACAGCTGGAATTAAGAGCTCCCATTGCAAGTGATGGCTTGTAC
This sequence comes from Paracoccidioides lutzii, assembly GCF_000150705.2. NCBI lineage: Eukaryota > Fungi > Ascomycota > Eurotiomycetes > Onygenales > Ajellomycetaceae > Paracoccidioides > Paracoccidioides lutzii. The sequence goes on from NW_015440991.1 coordinate 102,066, forward strand.
GAGTCCCATAACACCGCCTTACTGCATATTATCCATTCTTGGCGGTGCGAACTCTGGACTATCCTCCTGACCTATAAAGCTAGCGGTATGGCTACACATATTTTGAGCTTAAAATAATGACAAGGTTGTACCAGTTGAGGGCCCGTAAGTCGTGCTTTGTCTGATGAGATTTGGAATGGTTTTAAGTCTTTGGATTCCTTGGATCGGGGTATTGCTGATGTGGCTGTGATGTTTGGCGTTGGCTAATGTATTCTATCACTTTCTCGGTCTAATATTTTGGCCAACAGAAATCCGAAGCCCTGGCATCCAGCAGCCCTTGCTGCAACTTTCGATGGAAGATGGCCCTTGGAGCAAGTACATGCGTGCGCAGTTTTGGTACCGGTGCCTTATTGTTGACCCGGGAAATGATACACTGCTGGAATCGGGATGGGCTTCCCTATCCTGTCCCCTGCACCAAGCATCAAGCCAAGTTTTTGTTCATCACTAGCCCTTTGCTTCGGCCATCACACTTGTTAACACGAATTCTTTGTTTTGAGGATTATACAGTCCGGGTTTGGCTGTAGCCGTTGTTCCTTCCGCCCTCATGCGCAGTTTTGGCACCGGGGCCTTATTTCTGGGAAACTGACGCCTAGTGGTGGTCGTCCAAAACAAGCGGCATTTGGTTTTCACTGGATCATCAGACTGGGCGGAGATTGTGATCTCTGGCGGCTGATGCATGCATTCATTTGCAGTTTTGGCACCGGCGCCTTACGCCCTGCAGCGTGTATCAAGCCTATGTTTGGTTTTCGCTCGGTTTGACTAGCTCATTGCATTGATGGCCTGGAAAAATCAAGGGGTGGGCTGCCAAAAACTGCTATGCCACTTGGCAGCCCGTGATTTCTGCTCGTTTTTTTCATCATTTCCTGTTATCATGCATGCACAGTTTTTGGCACCAGCGACTTATTGCTGACCCGGGAACTACACCGCTGGAATGGGCTCCCGTTGCAACTGTCCCCTGCACCAAGGACCAAGCCAAATTTTTGTCTCTCACTTGTTTTGGCAACCATCACTAGCCCCTTGCCTTGTGCAATTGCAGCCTGGTCATCCACTCTTACCCTTTATGCAAAGGGAGGAAGGAGGAGTTTGCCTTGTTACATGCATGCGCAATTTTGGCACTGGTGCCTTGTTGTACAGCTGGAGGCCCATTGCAACTGATGCGCGGCGTTCGCAAATGGTTTGCCTATCTGGATCACACCCTGGAGCTTCCATTGATCCCGGAATTGTGCCAAAACTGCGCCATGCAGCGTGCCATGCGCGCAGCAGAGGAGAAAAATGACTTTTTAGATTCAGCCCGGATAATCGAGCCGTTTACGAACTCTAGTATAAAAGAATAGACTAGTTCCTATTCTTTTCCTTTCTGGAGGAATGATTTTCACCAAGTTCATCAAGCTTTCTGCGCCCAGTCCAGAGTTCTAATTCTTCCAAATTCTTCCAAATTCTATCACTTAAAATGAATCAGGCAGAGAATTCACCACTGAATGAGCAGGATTCAAGGATTGAAGAGCAGATAAGTCACTCAATGACATTGGAATCAATACCTCTTTGTGGATTTCCAAATGTCAACCAGTTTGAAAAGTAAGTGAAATAGTATAATTCGACCGAGACAATTGCTGATGATTTGTAGCTGTCTCAAAAATTTGAACACACAGGGAGAAGCTTTGATATCCTCAAACATGGCTAGCAGGATCAGAACAGTGCTCGACTCTACCGCAACCATGGCTGGCAGGATCAGAACAGTGCTCGGCCCTAGAACCGCGGAATCACCAGAGTTTCAGTATGAAATATTGTTTCTTCTTGGTTTCTCCACTGGGAGAATTATGGCTAACTTAATGTCGAAGACACTGGTGCAAAAAGATGTTCACACTCAAGTCAATCAATAACCAGCTTTTGATCTGTCGCGAAGGGAAACCCATTGCAATTCGGGAGAAGCTGTTTATAATTTTGGCACGAGCCCATCAGCAATGCCAACATGGAGACCTACACAAGACTTCACTTGAAGTTGAAAGAATCTATTTCAAGTATGCTAATAACATAGTCGGTGGTCAAAGCTCTTGCTGACCGTGACATTTCAGAATCCCTCATAACCTAATTAATGAGTTCATTAAACTCTGCCCAATTTGCTGGAATCGTACACCCCGATCGCCTGCTGAAGATATCTCTTTCGATGTCATCAATTTTGACCGGCCAGAGACAATACTATTTTACTTGAAGCATTTTGAGGGGGGTTCGGTAACTAGAACACTATTTGCTACGTCTATTCACCTTTAACAAAGTTTACAGGACCCCGCTCCTACCACATCCATGCCACCACCAAGACAGAGCCAATTTCACTATGAATCTGATGGTTCTGTTCAGATCCCTTCCTTTAACGAATTAATCGCTACACTCCCGGAAGCCTCGCGGCAAAAGAAAACGGCAGATGACTGCTGTAGTGAAATGGAAGTGTTCCGTCAAGAGCGGGTGGGTGCTGCCTCCAGAGGGTTGTGCGAAGATCTAGGATGGACCCAGCAATGTCGAACTCGGGTGGATGCAACCACTAAAATCTCCACCCAACCACATCGAGAGGACTCACCAAGCGGTCGCGAACCTTGGGGCGTTTTTCCGTAGAACTTCGAGGCATAGTGTTCCATGGAATCTTCTTGGGTTGAATCGTCAAGAGGCAAGAGGAGAAAGGACAAACAAAGAGAAGGGATGCAACAAAAGAATGTCCGAGCCCACAATTAATATACTCACGGAACACCCAAATCTTCCAAGCGCATGTCGACTCCTTCATGCACATCATTATCAGCCGCGTTACCACTCTCGAATTTACATTCTTGGGATTTGTGTTTATGGAAATATCAAACAACATCATCCTTCTTTAGCTGAGATAGCTGCGCAAACCCACGGAATTCAGAAAGTGGTTGAGTGGGATTTACAAAATGGCTGGATGAGGGTTTTTAAAATTTAGGTTTAGTGTAATTTGTTTCACAAGTTAGCCTTTTCTGAACAATCTGAAGCAGCATTTTTTTTGTTGCTGATGTTAGCAATAAGACATTCTCCCGGTCAAGCATTTTCTAGGCTTTCTAGGTTTAGTATTCTCTCGGTTTACCATTCCCTTTTGCACAGTAACAGAAGTTGGGCATGCAACTCTACGCCACCTACAAGCCATCGGTGGTTTTAGACTAGTGAAACCGTGGCCTGCACCCTGAAATCGTGGCCTGGCGTTGCAAGCGCCGCAACTTCCGGGTATATTTTGAAACAAACAACCTTTGAAACGGCTGGACAGAGATTTGAAATATTCTGGCGAATAAGTATCATTTATATTAGCCTGCTCAATGCATACCGTTTGACGTGTCCAGTTCTCTTAATTAGGTCCATTTTAAGGGTGAAATATGGACCCCAGCAAATATTCTATGTCTCCTGGAGGAGTTGCGAACCTCGCTATTCATTACACCTGCAGCCAATAAGTTTGAACAACTAACTAGAGGTGGCCGGAGGCCCAATGCATTGTTGGTTTCTAGAAGCTTTTTAACGCACATTATGAGAAAATGCCGACACAATAGTGAACTCCCACCGAGAAGTAGCCATATGATCTATATCCATGAGCACACAAGGGAGTAGTTCGTTTCGATCGCAGGCGTACATGGGTCGGGTAACAACCATAGCAAGGTATGAAGAAACAGAGACCTGTCCAATTATCGGATTCCCTTTCCTTCCATTAATTGTACTCATTCTCGACGTACCTTGGTGAACGGTCAGCAATAAAGCCCACTGGACATGGAAATAATGCTTACCGACACTCAAATGTTACGTGCTACATCCCGATTTTCTTTCTCAGAGGCCGGTAGATCGGCATCCAGCTGCCTTCTCTAAGGCTCTCTCTGAGGCAACTGCTCTGCGTCGGCTCGGTTTTCCTCCTCTGTTCCAGCTGTGTAATTGCAAACATGAACATCCTCCCACCTGTAACTTCCATGGGTCTCAACATATTCCTTGTCACATTTGTTTAGGTAGGCTTGATGGCGCTTGGCGGCGTCAGATATCTCAGTTTTAACACTGGAATCAACATTGTTGTCGGTGAAAAGGTCATGGAGAGCGGCTATTGTTTCAAACATGGCGAATTCTATCTTTTCTATGAGATTCAATATCTCATCTTGAGAATGTTCAAGCTCTTCATAGGCAGGTATAACGTCATCATGGTCATCGTCGCATATTCCGTCGAGGAATTTGTCTTGTGTATTCTCAAGGCTCTTTTTAATTGTCTTAATGTGTTCTGCAAAGGCTATCTTGCTGTCTAATTCTTCGATAACATGCGAGGCTATGCGGTTGATGAGTGCCATTGTTCTTGATTTTGGGAACAGTTCGTGGCGTAAGGGGCGTAAGGATGTCAGATATACTCTGTAAAGGGACGAGTCTTGTGAAGAATTCTTGCAGTGCAATATATCAAAATACAGACTTTATGGGTTGCTTCCATCCTTTTATGCTTGCAGACAATGTATAGTTTCCCATGTCAACAATGCTTCCAGTGCCAAAATTGCGCATGCATGTAGACGCATGCACAAGGAAACGGCCTAGGCAATATCCCTCCTTATGCCGCAACTTCCTCCTAGAGTGGCTGGCCTGCCTTTGCACTAAGATAAGGGGCTAGACATGATCATCAAAACAAGCAAAAATAGACATGTTGATGTGTATTGGCACGAGCCCATCAATTAGTTTCCCGGCAATAAGGCCCTGCTGCCAAAACTGCGCATGAGGGCGCAAGTAACAAATATGATACAGCCAAACCCGGCCTGTATAATCCCCTGCAGCTGGATCACACCCGGCCGGAGAAGTCAGCCAGGAAAATATGTCGCTTGATTGATCAAATTTGCAGCAGCGGGATTGGTTTGCCCTTGCCGCCAGACGCAGAGATACATTACTAATCAAGTACTGATTAACTACTAATTAACTACACATTAACTATGAACTAAACTGATCAGGAAACCTTGGCGTAAATTATCCAGTCCACATGGGTTAATATATTCCCTCCGCTGGCTTTTCTCATAAACTATACATTAACTGTTCACCATCAACTCAATCACCATTAACTCCCCCCTTAAGCAAGCTTCACCAACTAATGGACCAGTCACTTGAGAAGGAGACGCAACACCTTCAGGTGACAACAGGAATCCGCGAGCCACGTGAGAGACTCCAAGAGCACGCAAAGAAACTTCGCACCCTACAGCGATTAGAGCCAAGAGCCGCGAATCTCCTTTCCGCCGCAGTTCGGATCATGACCACTGAGCAGACTGTTCGTGCTTTCAAGATATACCGTTCCTTTCTACACGATGTCCTTCGAACGTGTGGGCAGTTTGGACAGGGACTTGTCGTGCTATGCGCTGTTGGCCTGGGCAAACACAGAGTGGTTGCCTTGAGCGAGGAGAAGAGAATGATGCTTGTTCATTGGGTCGCCAACAATACAAACTCCTTGTATTTCCCAGCTCTCTCTTCCATGGCGACACAGTTCAGTGTCCCAAACTTTAATAAGCGTGAGTGACCTTCGCTGGCCTATGCTAGTTACTAGATTCTCATTATTGCAACTCCAAACAGATGAACCATTGCCGAAACGCCCCCGGTTGGAATCACAGCAAGTTTCAGGTTAGAGAGATGGTCCCCTGAGATATCACTTTTGTACCTAACATTGATGACAGGGAATCCGACATTTCCAGGAAACGGACAGTACTGCTCATTTTCTTTCGTGAGGCGAGACATGATTGAAAACCTTCCTGAACCATTTCGCACTGCGCTAAAGGCGAGCAAATCATGGAAAGAGGAACAGGAGAGAGGAGGACTAGCAGTTACGAATTGCTTGTCTATGTACATGCCAGAGACACTCAACGAAGATGCTTTGTTTGCTGTCAGGATCTCTTACAAGGATGGATGGAACATCTGTAACTTGTTTGGATTGGGGGACCCAGAGTCTGGCGGTGATGTCCCAGAAGTATTTAAAGATTGACTATCAATGATAAATGCAATTAGTACTACCCCTTCTCGAACTTAACTGACGCCTTCATTATGTAACATCGATATCCAGAAAGGACCTTTCTTGTGACTTGTCCATCGCCCGCGCCTAATTTTTCGACTAACTTCCCTTCACCATCTGCAATATTACATGATCTACCCTCAAATGTCATAGTCATGTCCTCTTTTATGTGAAAATCACGCGCGCCGATCTCCTCCCATTCTCCATTGAGAGCCTTATCCCCAACCTGATTAGCCATACTTTCCCGAAATTCCGGGGACGCGCCTCTGGTGAGACTTGCGGTTTACCCAAATCGTGAGGCGACGATAATCGGGGCAAAATATTCAGCGAAGTTTAAATAAGGGAAAAATGTTGTCTCGCAAAAGGTGTTTTTTGAAAACTTATTCAGAAACAGCGTAGGGTGAATGGGTATGGAATGCGACAGTTGAAACTGTGATAGAATTAGTCAGTAGTTAAGGGCTATGGGAGGTGGTCAAAACTCACCTTGGCAATTGCACAAATGATATTTACAAAGGAGGTGAGGCGGTTGCAAGAAGATGTTAGACTCTCTGGCATTGCGAAGTGTTGAAGATTCTGGGATTTCAGCGCCAGAAATACACACGATCTCCCTGTAGAGGGGTTGCGTAACGTTGGTGGGGCTCGAGTGCCATGTGACTTAGTCCAGCGATCCGATAGTGGCCGAAAAGACCCTAATAGATTTGGGCTCCAATGCGTTTAAATACGATCAAATTCAAAATGTGGGGAGGCACCAGTTCGGTCAGCGAAGAAAGCGCTTTCCACGGCGGTTGGAAGATGTTGTGACAAGCTCCATCAGCTTGTCCATCTTTTGACCCATTCTTGCGAATTGGAGACGGAGGTTTGCGATTTCAGGATGTAAAATTAGCAACCAGCCTATAACTTTTCCCTCTTTTTGCAATTCCTCGCACTAACCTAAGGGTCTTTTATACATCAAAATGGCGGGACTTTCACAAGAAGTAAGATTTCACCTTAAGGATTGTCACTATCAGTGGCCTTTCACTAAAAAAATATGACTTTCCTCATGGGCATTGTTTTTGTGGCCTTTCCACTGAGATTATGGCCCTCCTCAAGGGGTTTTACTATGGTGGCTAATAGTTCAAAACTGTGGCATTCCCTAAGAGTCTTGTTAAGATACAAGTGATAGGAGTGTTCATTGTTATTATTATTCAATTCAGCAGAGGTGGGATCCCCAATATATATATACATACAGACGTACAAGTTTCAGATCTCTTGCACGTGTTTCAACCACCGTGATATTCAACACCTCCCCTGTGGGCGCTTCACCCCTGTGGGCGCTTCTCCTTATGGACGCCCTGCAGGTCGCCGGAGCTAAGACGGCTGGCAAGATTCATGATTTTCCTCGTAATTGCGGGGCGAAATACACTAAAGCTTAGTTCTTTCGGATTAGAAGGAGTTGGGTACACGCTGGAGACCTTGACTACCATCTACATTGTATATGACATTTCATGTACACCACAGCTACGAAATGGAACGGATGATAAAAAAACCGGGCGAGAACTATGATCAAAACACTCAAATACAAATATTATATGAATACAGCATGGAAGTCGCGTAATAATTACTGCAAAAATTATTCTTATGGTAAAATCATCCCACGTGAAACAAGCTGTCTTTTAACCTCAAAGTACAAACTGAAACTTCATACGCAGCCCCATGCTAAGCAGCTATACAATCCGCTGCCTTTGTTAAGCCTCAGCTGCTGATCACTGAGACAAGTACTAAGCGTTCAAATACAAATTTATCCATACAGTACATAATTGTGTAAACCATGATGATGGGGGAATATGCGAAAGAATTTGTAGCTAGGTAGAGAAAAATATACTATCGGAATATTTTAGCCGGTTTTGATTAAGCAGCTTCAACCGTGCGTCGGGTACATATATACCCAATGGGGATGGCGTTTTTCGTTATTAACGCGTGACACGAGAGGATTCGATCAAGTGCAGTAGAAAAGGTACGCTTCATCAAGTTTCCCTTTTGTACAATCGGCTTGCTGGCAGTAGATAATGGGATTTAGAATGGGTCGCGAACCCCCTTAGACGAGCTGCAATTGGAGTAGAGCACTTACTAAACAGTCCCAGAAGCCAAGAACAATCTCCTCCTCCTCGTCCAAAAGCCTTTTTTGTTCATCGGTGACTGGAAGGTTGTAAGTCTCTGCTCGATCAAAATCTAGCCAAACAACTCTTTCCGAATCGTCCTTGACGATCATCATGTTCCTAGGTTTCGGATCCCTGTGCCGTACTCCTGCTCCGTGTATCTCCTGTATGCCTTTGAGAAAGTTGTCCTTTCGTTTCTGTGTATAGTTGTGCAGATGAATCATCTCAAGATTCGGTATGTATTCCAGAAAAATAGCGCTAGGAAGGTATTTATCATGAAGGAACATTTTCAGGTAAGGTTGGCATGGTTTCGGATCGAACTTCTCCATCGTCCCAAGGAAACGAGGGATAATTCCACGTTCACACAACCCTCGATCCCTTAGTCGCCGATAGGCGGCAGACTCAAGCACATGGATATCCAATTCACGATCTTTCGGTTCGTAGTACCGTCGTGGCCCTCGACCGTGATGCTGTTACCATCAGTATCAGAAAGGAGCAATTTTCGGAGGATCTTACTTACTACTTTCATAACACATATCTGGCCACGAACAATAACAAGAAATATCACCGAATAATCGGAGGCAAAAAGCTTCACCTTGAAAACTATCTCGGAAGGTTTGATATTGTTAAGCCCCATCGTTGCCTAGATCCATTTCGAAAGTGGGTTTGGGTCGCTGGGCGAAAGACGGTCTGTGACTTTGACATCGAGAAAGGAAGTAAAGCACGTGATATACATGATACCTTGGTATGTTTGTCTTGTTTGTCTGCCTCGTAAATACCCCGTTCGAGAAAGTGGTGAAATATGTACTCACGCGTTGGGCACGTGAAGGTTGTACAAAACGTGGTGTGCCTTTAGGCAGCAGCCTCCGGAGTAGCTAGACGTGGCTGGTGATAATTGGACGTGGGCAACGTCATTGTGAACACTCGATTATTTCCATACAATTTGGCCGATTGCCTCATCCTGAAACCAAATATGCTGTTAAATTTCAGAACTTATAAGACTACAATATTCCTCGGCTAGCGACTTGCGGACGACTTGTGACCGAATAGTGAACATTGATTCCTGCTCAATATGGCGAACCAGGTGTCCCTCTTAACTTACCTACAACATGCTTTACCAGCGATTCCAGTTAATCCACCTCCAAACCCTGGGCGCAACACCACCAATACAGCATACGAAGCTAGCGACATCCACAATATAGGGGTTTGGCATGGCTTCAACTTGAACGCACTTCTTCAAAGTTACCAGAATCTCTTGGTTCAAGCACGGCTCCCGCCAGACCCCATGCCGACATCCCCACCCCGTGCTATAACAGCAGAGAATGCTCTTAGAAGCAAGATCTCAGAATATGTCTTTCCAAGAGTGCGACGGGCTCTTCGAACTGGGTTTGATCAGTTGATGGCAATCAACCAACTGAACGACCTCACTCCCGTGTCGTTTGATGTTGGAGAGTGCGCCGAAGTTATCGATGCTTTCAAGCCAGACACCGCTTATTTTGCGGTCGCACTGCCAGCAGGCACCGGTCCAAACCGCGCTCCAGGAGATGTCAAGCCATCGTGGAAATGGAGCACAGCCCTTGCAACCCACCCACTCCTCGGAATTCGCAACGAGTATCGCCAAGCACTCAGTCAGGTCAACTGGTATATGAAACAGCACAATTCTCGACACGGTTTTCTTCTTACCGATCGTGAATTGGTCGTATTCCGAAGAGTGGATGACAGCGGCAACCTTGAGCTTGTTCCACCCATCCCATTCACATCCGGAGGTACCGCGGAACAGCCCCAGATGACTGTTCTCTTGGCACTGTGGTACCTCGGCATGATTGGTGCCCAAGGTGGTTGGCATATGTAACCCTTTCTCTGCGGGGTCCTTATATACTTGGGCTGTTTCTGTTGCAAATGTACTGTTTCAAGTGTGTGGCCAGGTGACATGGACAGTCCATTAAAGTTGATGATGACTTGGCCCAATCAGGACTAGTGGAGGATAAACTGGTTAAGTTAATTTAGCCATCCAGTCTCTCTCGCTAGGGTATGAACGGACAACCTATTTTCCCTCGTCTAGCTGGTGAAGATCATCCCGGACCGTCCCGTTATATGCAGATATGCAGATCACATTAAACTTATTATTTATAATAGGGTTTGTGAGAATAAACAGAATTGCACTGACATTATTCTCAGCAGGTCTTTCATAGTGAACTGGCTGGCGCTTCTTAGTGGCTAAAGCTTAGGTTGATTTGAATCTTGATTCTCATTACAGATCCGTACAGAACTAGTGCAATGCATTTCATCATACCTGGTTAACAATCCGACGCCTCTACATCCAACAAGCGGTTAGCCGTTTCTTGGTATATGGAAAGTGTGTTGTTCCAATTTTGCATTTCTGCATTTCGATTTCTATATTTATGTACTTTGCATTCAGACTAACGAATTCCATCTTCCGCACGGTGCAGTCATTAATTTATGTTTTATTTTTTATTTTATCCTTCTTATTTTTTCTTTTTCGGGTTTTATATTTTCAATATTTAAAAGCTATAACTATCATTTAAAGTTCTTTATTGTAAGGATATTTTTCTTGACTTTCATATTCTCTTTTAGCATAAGTGGTCCGGATCGCGAGTGGAAAATTGAGTCAAAATGGTGAGGGCCACGGTTTCGGATTGCAAATGGTGGCCATGTATTCGGATCGCGTGGCCGAGTTCAATCGCGAATCAAAATTGCGGGGAACACGGTTTCAGATCGCAGATTGTGGCCCAAGCATACAAGCGCCGCGACAAAGCGACTAGTCACATCCGACAGAAGTACACATTCAAAAAGCGACTTTTGGTTCGATGAAGCAACACTTCGTAGCTACATATCCAGCCCTCTCCCCATAATATCAAGTGAAAATAATCAAGTCCCAGTAGTCTCCCGCTCTTCACATCTGCCCCACATTTTCATGGATCAACAAGGAATACATTTAGACGCCTTCGCACGCCTTCGAAACAAGTGGAGACTTACCGCCGCTGGATGGAAGGCATCCTCGGCCTCATAGTGTTCGGGAGGAGGAAGCTTGTCTTCTTCCCAAAACTGCTCATCACTTTCATTAGTCTCATCGCTATCGCCGGTCCCGTCAGTGTCATTACCACTGTCGTCTGAAAAAATATCATTGGTTGCCATCGGCGTAGTCCGACCCACTGCCCTCATCCTCACCAAACGCAGCCATGTTGGGCATTTAGGCCATAGGGAGCCTTTCCGGATAGAAGCTTCAGGACGCCTTCAGGCGAAGATGGAGGGCAGGAAGAGAAGTGAGGAAATATGCTAGCTGCTGTAGCTTTTTTAGTATGATCGATCTGCCCGGCGTTGGCGGCTGTGAGGATGGGGGCCTGAGATTACAAGGGAGGTGATATTCTCCTTCTTTGGTAAAGTGTATTCAATGCTCAGGAGATGGTCAGGATATCATGCGGCGATGGCTGCGGAGAAGAATGATTTTGTAGAATCTACAAGATCTGAAGTTCCCCCTGCAATACAGCCGATAAATAGCCCTTTAACGCTGGTTCAGCGAGGAACTTATTCCCCATCTAACCGCGGACTCGACGACATGGAAGATATAACGCCTCCTCTGGCTCCGGGGTTTGAAGACCTCAATGCCCCCCTCGCACAAAAGGCGGATATATCTCTCCATCGGAGTGCAATAGAAATACTGCAGATGTGGTACGAATCTTCACGTACGTCACTGATAGTTTTATTCTTGTTTTCCTCCCGTTCATACTACAAGTTCACGTGGGATAACGTGTTGCAGCTGCGTTCGACGATAAATCTTTTCTCTAAAGATCATAACTTTATGACGCTACATGAGAACATTGTACGAACTGTACGTCCACTCTTCCCTATTTAGAAATCAAAAGGAAAACCTAGCGTTTTATGCGATTCATTAGACAAGTTTGTACTAGAAAACACCACCAACAGCTCAGAACAAATTTTTGAAAAACGCGTAATATTTTGCAATTTCTACAGTCTGCCCGCATCCTCTTTGGCAATTACTTCAATTGACGCGTGAAAACGCGTTCATTTTGTTGTAATGGCACCAAAGTGGCCGCAGGTGAACAATGGCCCAGAACACATCAACGAGCACGCCACATACCTTAGAGAAGCATGCCATCAATTGCAGGCCGTGGACAAAGGCAGGCAGAATCAAGTACCATGGAATATAGTACAGCAATACATCGCATCCACCATCGCGCTCGCGGGCAAGGTGCTCCGGCAGCCCCCAATGAGCGACATCCTCCACCACGTCCAGGATGCTGTTAAGTGCACGCAGAACATCCAGAGAGACGTATCAATCATCAAAAACTCCGTAGGCCTCAGCACCACCCTACCTAATACCACCAACTTTAGTGGTGGCCGAACAGCTGCAACATGGGCGCAGCCCAAAGCGCGCGTACCACTAAGACACAGTCAACAGTCACGGCATATAAGGACCGAGCAGTAACAGTCAGACTCAAGGATCATGGAATCGCCCAGCGTTTTCGGACGCTTCCCGCAATCAAGATTAAACAGCAAGTCGAGACCTCGATCAAGAACCACGCGGTTACCAAATCAGTGGAGGTGGTCGCCGCCCATCAACTCAAAAGCGGCGATATACAGATCTTCACCTCTTCTACGGCAGAGGCCGTTAAGCTCAAACAGAACAGAGAATGGGTAAGTGGACTTGGGGAACATGCGGAACTCATCGTGCCTACCTACGGAGTCATCACCCACGGCATTTCTACAAGCACTATCAACATCAAGGACCAGAAAGCGACCATCCAGCAAATACTCGCAGACAACTACACAGTCATCCCCAAGGCAGAGATCTCATATGTGGGATGGCTAACCCGAGAATCCCCTCTCAAACGCGCATCCTCAATCGTGGTGGAGTTCACGGATCCAGAAATGGCCAACGCCATCATCTACGCAGGGATGGCGTGGGACGGACAGATACATACATGTCAACTCTATGATCGCGCCTGCAGAGTCAAGCAATGCTGCCGCTGCCACAATTACGGTCACATCGGCACTCAATGCGATGCAGCCCAAACATGTGGCTGTTGCGCCGAGCTACACGAGACCAGGAACTGCACGCAGAAGGGAGTGGAGGGCTTCACTCCCAGTTGCCCAGTCTGCAAAGGTGCCCACACAGCATGGAGCAACGCCTGCCCAGCAAGGAGGAAAGAATTGGGAAGAGTTGAGCAAGCAAAGCAGGTTCGAAACACCTACTGGCAGGTGGCCCCCAAAGACGAACCCCCTGAGAACAGCAACCCGCGGAAGAGACCACGCCACGCACGTAGTCCCACCCCCAACGAAATCATCACAATAGTGAGCCCTAGAGAAGAACCCTCGGACCATACAGTCCCCACCCGAGAGCCTCCACAGGCACAAGAAGACCGAGCAGCACCAGCACCACAACAGGAACCACAGCAACCGGCGATCGACCCACAGTTACTGGCGACGGGACAACCCCAGGAGACCGGCCCGGCGGCAGGTGACACCCCAAACATGGAGACACGTGTTTGAGAATAAGTAGGAAGGACGAGCGTACTTGAGAGAGCGTACGGCACAATTGAGTTCAATGCAATACTCCGAAGTTGATATCGAATTGGAGAAAATTGCTGTGCTGCGTGGGGATGGAATATTTTATATCGACGTCTCAAGGTTGCTGTGGCTGGGGCGCAGTGGGCGATGTCTCAGCTGGCCAAAAACAGCCTCAGGGCGATGTTTGTACCAGCCGTATCTGGTCTAGCGTGCGCCAGGGGCAACCACGTTTTAGGAAACACGCACGTGATTTGCAAGCAAAAATAGTATATGCACTAGTCGGATTTGGCATAGTTCAGTTCCTGCCCAGGTGAGAGGCTGCAGGTGGATGCTTGGCGCTGTAGGTGGAGGCCAACCAGGTGGTCGAACCTTGTTCCTGCATTCATGGCTAACGCTATCCGAAGCCCATCTTTATGCTTCACATATTCCGCTGCTGTCTTTGTCTATGTACTAATAAGGAAATGGAAGAGGAGAGAAAGGAAAAATAAGAATGAAGTTTTACAAAAAGAGAAGTAAAAATAAAAGCAACACAGCCTCTGGCTCGAAGATGCGCAGGGTGATCTCGCCACCCTTGACGGGGCATTTATGCTCGGAGATCTTGTGCACGTCCGGGCCCGCGGCGCGGCCGTAGGAGATTAGGTATCTGGTTGGGTCGGCGCGGAAGTCCTCGATGGGGACGAAGCCGAGTGGGTTCAACAATATAGCCACGGCGTTGAAAGAGAAAAGGAGAAAAGGAGAAAAGGAGAAAAGGAGAAAAGGAGGAAAACGAATTAAACTTGCACACCATCTATGCCGTCTATGTATGCAAGTATGATGTGTCCTAGGTATCAGTTGGAATGTCGCCATTCCTGTCCATTCCACCCCACCCACTTCTACCTGGTAGCAAAAAAACAAGAAACCAAAACAAACCCCCCCCCCCCCCCTCCCCCAAAAAAGAAAGAAAGACAAAGCCATTTCTCCTTCCTCCCAATTAAAACATAAAATATAATCGGTAATATCATGGCATCTTTTCTGTGGCTTTTTCACTCAGCATGGCGCCATCCCCTGATGGGTGTTGGCTCCTTAAGGGCTTTTAATTTCGTGGCCTTCTCTACTGAGGTTATGGCGTCCCTCAGGGATTTTACTCCGGTGGCTAATAGTTCAAAAATGTGGCATTCCCAAGGGGCTTTACTTCCCGAGGGGAGCTGACACCACATGGGATTTCACTTTTTGTTGCCCTTTCACTCAGAATTCTGGCACTCCCCAAGGGGCTCACTTCCCCAAGAATGCCAACTCCGCATGGGACTCACCTCCTCAAGGAGCTCACTTCCTCAGGGATGCTGACACCGCATGGGACTTCAGTTTTTGTTGTCTTTTCACTCAGAATTCTGGCACTCCTCAGGGATGTCGGCGCCGCATGGGGTTCCGTTTTATTGCCGTTATGTACAAGTTCGTGACACTCCCTAAGGGTTCACCTTCATCAGCATTCTTGCAAATTCCCTAACTTCCCGTAGGGAACTATAGTTTTGGTCGTGGGGCACCACTTCACTGACTCCCGGGGGGAAACCATATTAGGGCGTTCCCGGCAGATGGGCAAGACGTGGAGCAACCCACTGCTTCAGTATCACCTAATTAATGCAACAGAAGGCAGATGGATAAATGACTGTGTATTATAATATCAAATAAAAAATGAGCGGTTTGACATCACATCTTCCGTTAATTGCGTGTTGATGGTCGAGGACGTAATGTGCTCAGACGATTCTTTCGTAGCATCGCCTTCTCCCTTTGTTGTTTCTCCTCCTTGCTTCTCTTTCGTTTCTCCTCCTGCTTCCACAACTGGAGCCTCGCATTTTCAGGGAGCCAGTTGTCTGGGAGATATGTTCCCACCACATAAAACACATGGTGACCATATTTATTATTTCGCCATACTTTATCTCCGACATGATAAATCTTAAGGCTCTTTTCAACCTGCTGCGCCCCATACCAATAGGGAAGATTCTCCAATTCATCATGGGCCAACGGTTCTGTCGTAGCCCCAGAATCTGAGATATTGTTCCAGCCGTCTGGTTCGATACCACCAGGAGGCTGAGGCCGGTTATTTGAAGTCCTGTCAACAGACAGCCGCTCGGGCGGGACGTTAAGCGGGGCTGCAGTCTTAGATGAGAAATCGATTTGAAGGATGGAGACAGGGTGTCATTAAACCCTTACCAGAGGGATAGGTTTGGAAGGGCACCTTCTCGAGAAAGTCACCCAACGCCGCGCAATAAGCTGGAAGAGTGGATCGCTGCGCACCAGACGAAAAGAGTTGACTGGGTAGTGGCGGAGGGCCTCCGGTTCCTTGTCTATCCATGATGAGGATGTGCAGAGATGCAGAGTAGGAAGAGAATATTGGAAGAAGAAAAAAAGATTTGGAGAAGGGCAAAGACTGAATTCAAATGAGAGGGAAAGCGCCATTTATAGCCGTTTATACCCCAACCCCATGTTGGTTGGACTGGCTGCACTGTCTGTCAGCAATGCCTTCCACCTGGTCCTTACGCTAGGGCGGGCTGACCCGATGCCCATCTCGCTGCGCCCTCTCGCAAAAAGATCACAGGCTTCTGCACTGGTTCATGTGTAGACGATTGGCTGCGGGTGTAGTTCCCTCTTTCGATTACATGCCAGCCAAATGACCCTCGCTTATCGACTGGGTTGAACTTCCTGGCGTATCAGGAGGGTTGGGGAAAGGCTTTGGCTGGTATGAGTGCTGATTTACAGTGCGGGGGAATCCCTCTGGTCGATGTTGGTTGGATGACAGCCCAAGTTTGCTTGATCTGACGCCCACCTTGCTGCGCCCTTTGGAGAAGCCGGCATGGATGATAGGTCCAGAGGATGAGCTGCATTTTGCATTTTCCTTCACCTTGCTTTCGTGTATAAAGCCCCTATGGGATTGCCAAACCGCACTCATGGGGGTGTGGATCACAAAATGATAAGCCTCGATGCAGGTGGCGCATCGGATATTGCTGCATGTTGGTGTTTTCGCTCAGAGTCGAGACATCCATGGGCTCGAGCTCAGAGGAGAAGCCAGGCGCACTTTTTGATTGGCACACATGGTTGGGTGAAGTTCGGCCGTCCTCATGCATGCCACCCCCGTGTTCCTTGTCCCCAGGTTTAGCGGTTTGTCGATTCGGCTTCCTGGCGCATGGCCAGGGGGAAAAGAAGGGGTGGGGGGTAGGTTGGCTGGCTGATATTCACTGGACGAGAGCCCATGTTGGTCTGGAGGTGGTGGCCAGGAGCACTCCTGCGTTGGCCCACCCCATCAATGCAACATTGCCCGGTCCGGCGGCTTCTTTGGTGTGGATGATTGGCGATCCACGCAAGACGCATCTCAGCTACTATTTTTCCCACCCTCCTCGATTAGCCTCGACCTATTTTTGTTCGCAGGCGGGGGTTGATCGTGAGACATATAAAGACCTCCAGTGCCTTCTGGGTCGAGATCGAGGGAGAAGAGCATCCCATCATCTCACCTCACAACATGGCTACCTTCACGTACGATATCACCTCCTCTGGACCTGCCAACCGTTCTCCCTCACCTCGGCTGCACATGGAGTACCTCCCGTCGGCGTACACTCCTGATCCTCGGTCAGACGAAGTGCACCAGCACCTCCTTCCAATGCCCATGCCCATGCCCGTGCCCCTCTTCTCTGCGTCCGGTGACCTCTCTAAGGATGCAGCAAGTGAGGTGTTTGCTGATTTTTCTGCCCTGCCGTCCACCGTCTCGGGTCTCGATGACATTAACTGGGATGAATGGATCCTGTTCGACTCCCCCCCAGTCAATGTTCCCCCACCGTCACTCCAACTGTCGGCTTTCTCCGACGGCCCCATCGAGGAGGCTCACCCAAGCCCGAGCGATGTTGCTGATGACCCACCCAATCGACGAGAGCCAGCTCTTCCCCTGGCCCCAGAAGATGGCGAAGGCAACACATCGAAGGAGCCGTTGAACTCCGATGATTTCATCGAGGCTGACCCACGCCCGGGCGAGGAACATCACATCCAAGCCCACCGATCAGAGCAAGTTACCCCCCTGGTGTCCGACCGTTGGGATGCGTTGGGGGAGCTGGATAAGCGGGAATACATTATCTTGCCCCTTTCTCAAGTGAAGATACTGAAGCTGGTCTATGAGCGAGACGGGGATGAGATGTACCAGATAGTAGGATGGACAGATTTACAAGAAACATGGGGCGCGCAAGAAAAACCTTGGAAGTACTCAGGTTCTGCTGGTAAGCTCAGCACCTGTGCTGTGAAAAACATTTCTCACACCTCACTTCTCGCAGAAGATCCAATCATCATCGACGGACCAATGATTCCCACCAGCTTGCCTTGTGGTTCTGATCGGTTTATCGCCATTCCATCCCTTCGACGGAATATAGAGAGTGTTCCAGGGGGTTATGAGGTATATGCCGATATGACATTGGACGATTTGCAGGAGCATGGAGGGTTGGAACTGCTGGCAGCTTATTACTCCTGGAAGAACAGATGTCGTCAAACGGGGTCACGTGGATCACGTCAGCATTGATGCAGGGAGATGGCCGAATCTCACGAAACCGTTCCATTTCTGATTAATTCATTGCTGAGATTTGTTTGTATGGTCGGGTGGGACATCATCTTCTGGGATATTGAGTAATTAGTAATAATTCAGTAATAATGGCAATTGCGATAGCGGTTGGTATCAATCTCAAACAATAATGATACAGCAACCCGTGATATAAAGTCACCATACCAGGATTACTCCGTAGACACCCCCCTTGGTAGCTTCGAAGTACAGTCTCAAACTCGAGGGCCCACGGCAACCGGCCGTCCGGGCAATCAAATCGGCCGTCCAACTCGGCAACCGGCCGTCATCCAAAGCCGGCCGTCATCCAAGCGGCCGTCAATCCACCGTCAGTCGCCGCCCCATCAGTCGCACACAATCCAGCGCCAATCCAGCGCCGTCAATCGCCCCAATCCGCCTCACCACGCTATGGTTGAAACGTGGAAATTTCACGCAATGGTTTGTGCCAGCAATATGCTTCATCAATATGCGCTGCTGGCTGAATACCCAGGCTTTTTAATGCATCCTTTGATAAAGCTTGTAGGAATAGTACCCTGCTCTTCAATAGACCTATTTTATTTGGGTATAAATCGTCCCGTAGCGGAGATAAGGCGCACGAGTAGCCTATGTTGTGCTGACTAAGTAGCCTTCCTGCCACTTTCCTGGGACACTAAATCACATGATATAAAACACTTGGGATATGACACATGGAAGTCTGATGACACGTCTCTGAAACTGAGGCCCCAGAAGCAACCCGACAGTTCCGTTCACACTATCCGGTCTTTCCTAGAAGCCTCATAAGCCACATCTTGTCATATCAAGGCGAGCAGCGAGCCAGCATGTTTGGTGAGGAGAATACAACCAAATTACGTGATGGCTAGGATATTGTTTAACAGAGGGTGAACGCATGTTTAATATCTAAGCTAATAATTCAGTGACACGTGTCCGCATTTGCTAATATAAAAATGGCATGGCTTCATTATTCGGCGGGCGGATTAAAATTCATCTAAACGATTTGCGTGGCCACTTTACACCTCTGCTACACGGACATAAGCGCGTAGGAAGGTACTCCAGCAGCAACCATTCATCATTCAAGAACTACAAGATGCCCAGTTTCAAGACACGATGGATCGTTGTGAGATTAATAGTGTTTTGTGAAATAAAATGGGTTGATGATGGGGACTTCATTGATCGATACGGGGCGGCGCGCATTAGAATGGCCAGATATAAATAAATGAAATTCTCAGCTTTTGCTCACATCACTATCAACATCAAACGGCAGCACCCATTCATCGCTATCAACATCATAATAGGTTGGCGGCCAATCCGCATTGTCGAGGCGCGGACGGAGATAGACTCTCCTCAGAAAGAGTGTGGAGTACAGTGATAAATGCAGTGACGATAAGAGGAATGAAATGGTGTAGATTTACTTGTTGGGTAAGAATTTCTCAGGCGGTCGCGGCTTGGGTTAAATTAGCAATGGTAAGGATTATGCCCGCTCGAGCCCTCCCGATTGATGTTGGTTGTGCCCACAATAAAAAGCATCAACCACCCCACCTTTTGGGAGTGAGAAGATCATCCACTGCTTCTTTCCAATATATGACTAAAATTGGAGCTCATACAATCTGTTCTTCTGAAGGTGGCCATGTACCACTTGAATCAGTGTTCAAGATTTAGAAATATAAAACCTGTGCCTCGTTCCCATCAACAATTTTGTGGAAGAGACATTGTATCCGCCCACGTCTTCTCTGAACAATGCCCTGGTGTGGTGGTAATCGTTTTCGACTCTGGTGTGACATCCAGACTCCGGCATTTGCTGTAGAATCTGGGGAGGAAGTGAGAGCGGATGCGTGACGAGCGTAGTGGAAGACGAGCGTAATGGTGGATGACGGGCGTAGGGATGAACGGGTGTAATGGGCGACGGGCGTAATGAGATGACGGGCGTAATGGTCGACCGGGCGTAGAATGAACACATCACTATCACTTGCTTCAACAAGATATTTCATTCTCCTCGGTAGAATCCTAGGACCATAGGCGCATTTGCTGGGTGATATGTATTATGCCATGGGTGCATCGGCCTCGTGGGCGTTGCTCCCCTGTGGGCGTCAGGCCCTTGTGGTGCATCGGCCTCGTGGGCGTTGCTCCCCTGTGGGCGTCAGGCCCTTGTGGTGCATCGGCCTCGTGGGCGTTACTCCCCTGTGGGCGTCAGGACCTTGTGGGCATCGGCCTCGTGGGCGTTACTCCCCTGTGGGCGTCAGGGCCCAATAGAAAGTTAACTTTTATAAGTTGACCTCAAAAGTTAACTTTTAAATCCACTGTGGTATAATATCCGGCAAAAATTCACTTTGGGTGCTGATAAGGCTCGGTACCTGCTCTGTACATTGATGAGACAATGAGTCCCACCAACTTGCCTTGTGATTCTGCCAGTCCCGCTCCCACTGTGTCTGGGTCTGGCGGTGAAGCTCCGACTTGGCTGCGGATATCAGGTGCCTTAAGAAATCAGGAGTGTCTGCTGTGTCCTCGGTGTTCACTGTGATCACCCTCCCACGTCTACCTTGTTGTCGTCTGCAACCCGTCGCTTCCTTTGCGAGCTTATCCGCCGATTCATTACCTTCGATCCTTGATGCGCCGGGATCCAGTAGAATTCCACCTGGAGGCCCTGGGAGCTGACCCTCTCTAGAGTATCTATGATCCTCCGAAGTATGGATTGGCCGAATGATCTTCTGGAGAGCCTTTAGAGCTGCCTGGTTGTCTGTGAAGATTGCTGCTCTGCGCCGGTCTGATGTTAGGATTAGGTTTAGGCCCATGAGAATGCCAAGAAGCTCGGCTGGATAGATGGTGGTAGTCGTTTCCTTGCAGAGATAAGCGAGTTCTTGGGTGTGGATCGCTAATGCAGCAGCCCCCACTTTCCCGTGTATGCCGCTACCCCTGGCCCAACCAATTTCTAGTTAGTTAGCTGCTTGGATTTGTGTACCAATTGACGGCTGCATTCTCTTCATTTTCTTCGTGCCACTTAAATAATAGCAGTTTTTTAACTACTCTGTTAAGTACTTTATCTAATAAATATTATTAATTTTTATCTCTACTTAAGTTACTAAATTAAAAAATATAAAAATTGAATAAAATACTTCTATTTTAATAAAAATCACTAATGAAACCTTTTTTTGTAATATTGTATATCACAGTGACTACTATAGTTATTCTGTATTTAAAACTGACTGAGCAAATTTAAGCTGAGTCTCTGAGTTATAATTATTATATTTTTTTATTCTTTAACTCAGTGAATAACTTTAAATCTTTAGGCTTCTGAAATTATTATATTCATGTGTTTCTTGTAAATCTATTCATTCTACTATCTGATACATCTCATCTCTGTCTTACTTATACACCAGCTTCAGAGTCCAAGGTCCTGTAGCCACCCTCCTGTGTCCGAGCCACCCAATCTGCTCTCTGCCCATATATCATCACCAATGAGCCAGTCTGATGAAGGTGTGTAGGTGTCGCGAGCATTTTCGATTTCAAGCTTTGATCATTGAGATGGCAAAGTGCTCGGTGGAGAGAGGCGTCTTGTTGCCTCAATAACCATATCATGTGATAATACGGCGGTCGTCGTCGTATTGTCATGTGATCATATTTCGCCTCTCTCTTCGGTTCTGTATTTAGAAAACTCAAAAACATCGTACTAGGGCTGTGGCGGAGATAGAAGAGGATCGGCAAAAGGAGAGAGAGAGGTTAATAGTAGATCCCGCCCCTGATGAACTGAGAATATTGATTATAAAAGAATGTGATAAAGCTACCTCTGCGAGAGAAGATCGGGATCCAACGCGGAACATTTGAGTGCCGGTAAGCATTATTTCCATCTCATTTCTCTCTACCTATTTCTACAGTATATCTACTGTCAGAAGGCGATGCTCAATCTAAGATGTGGTGATAAGTTACCTCTGAATCAAGTACTTTAGAGGGAGTGAGCTTCTCTAGTGCTTGGGAGAGATTAAGAATCTCCATAGTTTTGGTTTTGAGTTTGTGAGAGTTGTGTGGGATTTGTGAGATTTCCTCGAGAACTGAAGGATTTGATGATCTGTATTCACGTGATAATAATGCGACAACCGCATTATTATCACGTGAATCACTCTGGAGAGCAACACTTTCGTTTTCTATGGTTGGTTTCTTCATTTACTGATTAATGTTTACTATTTCTTCTTCATCACCTTCCACTTGTCAACTGCAGAAGGAACAAGAAAGGAAAAAGTGGCAAAATGTTCAATTTATCTGACTCATCTCATATCACCGCCACTAATATTGTAGCTTCGCTCTTTTCCAACATTCTTCTTTCGGAACCATTGGTCTTTCCAGTGAGCAAAGTAAACGCTCATACCTCCTCTTGTTCCCTTCACTGTCACACAGGAAATATTGTCCAGCAGTTCAGGAACATCGCAGCCAACTCTCGAGGACCATGGTTCCTGTGGATTCTGCTGATTCATGTTATACCCGTAGTGAAAGCACAGCCGCCTCTCAATCACTAGACCATGCATCCTGTGGCAGCAGCAGGGGGTTGGCTGTAGGCCAGAATACCGATCATCCGATTCACCTCTCTATCCATAGGAGAACAGTGCCGGGGAAGGAGACCGAAGGCTCCATCGGCGCTCCCCCCACCCAACACCACCTCCCCAGCGAGCACCCGCGACACTGACCACGGCAACAATAATCTCAATGAGGTTTTCCCATAAGGGGTGGGACGATGTCCCGTGCCGCCGCACATCCTCCACGCGGAGAAGCCTCAGGGTTGTTTTGAGTGCGGAACCACCCACTCTTCCCTTCTGTAGAGATGCCCGCGATGGTTTTGCATTGCCCAACTCGCCTGCACCTATATGAAGAACAGAACACAAGAGGCGCATGGTCAAATGATCTGGGGCGCGTTATGGAATTTGGCTTTGAATGGGACCAGGCTGGGAACTCTTGGAGAAGTAGTGGAGAATCGTGAGATGCAAATATAGCTCGCACTTTAGGAGCGGCACGGATTTCCAAAACTGCCCTGGGTCCCACAATGGGTCCGTTCTTGGGGCGCGAGCCGATTGTTACCTGCGGTCCTGGGAACACCGCTCTCCCTAGGGACGCTACTCTCCCTGGGGACATTACTCTCCCTGGGGACACTCTCCCTGGGGACGCTACTCTCCCTGGGGACACTGCTCTCCTGTGGACATGGCTCTCCCTGGGGACGCTACTCTCCCTGGGGACACTACTCTCCCTGGGGACATGGCTCTCCCTGGGGACATGGCTCTCCCTGGGGACACTACTCCCTGTTGGACACTGCTCTCCCTGGGGACATGGCTCTCCCTGGGGGCATGATTTCCCTAAGACAGGCGATATACGGCGTCGGCTCAGCTTTCCTGCGGCCAACCCCCTGCTGCCACCAGCCGTGGATGGTCCTGTGAGGCGGCTGTGCCTACCGGGTATAAATATGCGTGGTTTCCCCCTCAAGCCCTTCCGTTCCTCCCTCCTCCTTATTATCTCGACTCATCCTACACCGCCGCGAGACACCAACCACCGAGAGGCCCTTGCGTACTCGAGGACAACCGAGTGAACATAAAAAGACCGACAGCGGCGCTCCACCATCTTTCAATCATGGCGTCAGCTGATATTCCCCACGACGGGCTTCATCACACTGTCATCATCAGTTCAGATTCGGAGATGGATGAACGCCAGCCCCCAGCACGAAAGCTGCGAAGAAAGAGACCCCGCACAGACTACAGCTATCCAATGTATGAGGCTCAATCTAACGACCCGGCACCCTCCGAAATGTCCCAGCCACCGAAAAGACATAACCTGGGCATGGTATTGGTAAGACTCCTCCCTGTAGGGTCCATGGCGGGGCTCCTCCTTGGCTGATAATGAGATAGGAAACCGCGAACCAGGAAATCCATAACATTTTCAAGGCGGAGCATGTGCTGAGAGAGTTACTGGAGAAAGAAGTGCAGCGCCTGCGTGCGGAAATGACTAGGAAGAATGAGCTCATTGACAAGCTTGAGACTGAAGTCTGTGAGCTGAAGTATCAATGTCGATGCCAGATCTGTTATACCATCCCGTCAGGATGGCGGACCCTTCTGTGTGGGCATCGGTATTGCCCGGAATGCGCTCCCCCCATTACTGAAATCTGCGGAACGTGTCGCCAGGTTGTCGTTGGTGTTATCAAGAGCTACTAGGCAGAACGGCTGAGTCGTATGGAATGTACGTGGACATGAAACGAGTGAAATCGAGATATTGAAGAGGCGGATCTGCACATGCGGGCTGTATTTGCACCTGTTCCCCGGCTCGCTCTTCAGATGTTTTTAGCGCGTTGGCGTGCTGCAGGGAACATTGTGTTCTTAAGCTGGCTTCTATGCGATTGTTGTTTCGGTCATATCCGGCCATGAAATGATAGGTCAACGCGAGGTTAGATTCCAATTCTGCAGTGATCTTTTAATTTTCTTGCTTTATTCTATCATAATAGAGGATTCCACTGTATTCATAACTAGCTAGGACCACTGGGAAGAGTGGAATTCAAAAATGAAGAGAAAGGGGAACAATAAAGAGGAAAGAAACAAATAAATAGACAAAGATTGACAGGCCGGCTGTCAAGACCATCACGGCCATCTCTATAGAAGCGAAGAGTCGGGCAGGGAAGCGGATGGGTAAATGGTGGTTTAGAAGTGGATTGTTCATAATACTACGGTCATGGCCAGATCGTGCCAAGAGCTAAGTCGAGTTAAGACCACCCCTCCTTATATTTGTGAGCCTGCCATTTCCAGCACAAATACTGTACTGTAGGACGTTTGAAGTATGATGATACAAAAAGAACCAGAGGCCGGCTTTGGTACATGTTAATAGTTGATTACCTGCGTATAGCTTAGGTAACGGTCTGATGAACGGAGAACGCATGACTCTGAAGGTGCATTTTGTGGTCTAGGGTAATATCACACCGCCTGCAAGATATCGTGTCACTAGGTTTGATATGTTGAAGGTGCTTTCTTCTGATATGTTTGGACACTCCCCCATGTTTAGAGAATTTGTCCAGACAGATGAAGCAGTAAAGCGGTCGATGGTCCTCCATCACCGCCTTGAGGGCAATATCCCTCACGCTTGGTGGTGGCGGTGGCGGTGGTGGGACATGGATCTCGATCTTCACCTCCTGGAATACTTTGGGACCAGCGCGCTTGTCACGCGGCAGCCGGCAGGTTTCCCCTTCCTCGAAGCGACAGTAGTCTACAACAGCGTCGATCGCCTCAGTACGCCGAAGCATTTCATCTTGCAGGGTCTCGCGGGGTAGGCTAAGCAGCGCCGATATGAGTCGTCGATGTACCGGTGGAACTGCCGTATTGGCATCAAGAGATTTTTTGACCTTCCTTGAGATCTTGATGCCCAACAACTGTCGCTTGATCTCGCGCAGGGGCTCCTCAAAGTCAAACTTTTCCTGTTTCTCGAGTAGGAGCTTGTCTCGAGCCCGCTGGCGTGCACCTGCCAATTCGCGGCTGACCCTGGTGTAAAGCTCATATTTGACAGTGCCCTTGTGTCTGGCAATGGGACGTCCGAGACGTTTACTGAGATGGTCGCGTCTCTCGACCAATTCCTTGATGTGAGGTTGTCGGTTGACCGACGATGACTCTTCGGTGGTGAGCTCCTGCGGTCGGTGTGGGTTGACGGTGCGGATCATTCGACATGCGGCACGTATGATTTGTTTCTGCGGATCTAGGCCTTGAACGACCGCACGAACATCCTTGTCCACCTTTCGGTGGAGATAGTATTTAAGAAACGTTTTAGGATCGGAATGCTGGAAGATCAAACTTCGAACCGCATCACTGATGTGCCCTTCAGGGTGATGAGGATTAGCACATGACAATCGGAAGGAAAGGTTCTCCTCTCGCTTACCGCTATTATCCAGGGCCTTCCCTGCACCGTATCGCAAGCTATAAGGGCGGACGATCTCGCGTATTGTCGATATTTTTCCTATACATTTGATCCAGGGTAAGAGAATATTGTAGGTGAGCGCCTCTACATCAGATATTCTGATTCCATCCAGCGTCCGCTCGGACCTCCGCAGTATCGGGATGTCGCTCAGTCCTGGGTCCAAGTTGAATTCAAGCTGATAAGTATCTTCTGGGATATCTAGATCGAGCAGTTGCGATGCTGAAGTAAGGATCCTCTCGCCATCGAGGCGAGCGAATGCACCATCAGCAAACAGGAGGCCTAAAAGGATAACTTGGGGACTGAGGATGAGCGATGGATCGAAGATGATCTCCGGTATCACGAACTCGGTCCTAGTTATAGATACCGTTCTGTCAGTGGTGTTGATCGCATATAATGCAGCTTGCGTACATGGGTGGTCGGCTGGGTGTTTCACATACTCTTCCTTTTCTCCAAGAAATTGTTTGGTGAATTCGGTGGTAAACTCGATCAGGATATTATTGGGCCCACCTTCTGGGTCTTTTATTAGTGTTACCTTGATGTGTCGATAGCACAGACTCAGCAATGCTTGTGGTCGATTGGCCGAGAACCCGGCGAGCTGGAAATATAGAATAAGTGAAATCCGTAGCCGCCCGTGACCGAACTTCTTCTTTGTGGTTGTGACAGTCGTCTCCACGACCCTGATCAGATCATCAAGGTAGACAGTGGTCTTTGGCCGGGGTTTATTGGAGAGTCGATATTTTTTCACGAGAAATGGTATACCCTTGGGAATAGAAAGCCAGGATTAGTGAGTTCAGTGAGCATCTCAGGACCAAGCCTGTATCAACCTATATCAAGAGACCACCGCGAGACGGGGCGTACATTTTTGACTATGCGCCTAGATGTATCCTTGTCGATTTTTTCATGCATCTCCAGCTCATATACGGTACGGAAGTTCTTCCAATATGTGTTCAGGGCGCTCTTGCGTTTTATACCTTGCCGGCGTCTCCCGTTCTTTCCCCGGCGTTGATTCAGCATCCACTCAAAGAAGGTGAAGAGCACACGATAGTCAAGCTGTTGATACATGGCCTTTGCATCTGACTTGAGAAACTTGCAATAACTGTACAGGGCGGTGAGATAAACTGAGCGGAATGTAGTTCTTGAAGTCATGGACATTTTTACCTCAACCATTCCTGTCTGATACGATCCTGCAGAGCAAGCGTCCCAATAGCATAGTTGACACACTCTGTGCGAGACAAGTCTATAGTCTGCATCATGTTAAGGTAATGCTCTGGTGAATGATTATTCTCCGTCAAGAGTTCCGCCAGATCATCGATATCCTGCTGCTCATCTTCTTTCTCTTCCTCTTCTTCTTCCTCCTCTTCTTTCTCTTCTTCTTCTTCTTCTTCTTCTTCTTCTTCTTCTTCTTCTTCTTCTTCTTCTTCTTCTTCTTCTTCCTCCTCCTCCTCCTTCTCCTTCTCCTTCTTCCCGTCACCATGATGAATGGGGGTTGTGATGTCTGTTTCGCCGCTGGCATCGGAATCGACATCACTGTCGGTGTCCATCATAGATTCGTCACTGTCGTCACTGTCGTCACTGACGATTGGAGACGGCACCACTGAGCCCCGTCGACGGGCCATCTTCATTAAGAAATTAAATGGGAGAGACAGGGTAGAGACGGTAAAAGCCAGAGGTGGAGAGCTGGAAGAGAGTGAATGATCTGAATGGTATCAGGAGGGGTGGAAAGCAAAAATGGGAGTGGGAGTGGGAGTGGGAATGAGAGCGGGAATGGGAATGAAATGGGGCAGAGAGTGAACCTCAGAGAGGGGGAGGGTGAGAGAGCTGGGAGTAGCCATGCTTTTATATTTGGTGAGAGAAAGGCCATATTCGGCTTGCATGCCAGAAACTGGGTGAAGCGGGTGAATGAAGGGAGTTGTGATGCAACCGCCCATCCAAAAATAGTGGATGGGGGGAGAGAGACGGATCGGGCGTGGGAGTTGAGGTCGTCCGCGTAAAAAATGGGGCGTGGGGTGCGTGGTGCGTGGAGGTAATGGATAACGGGAGGCTAAAAGCAGCCGAAAAAACGGCCAAAACGGGCCGTCTGTTCACCGTTTTAATGTTTAAAAGAGTAGTTTATATAATTAATAATTAAATATTTATTTATCTGCATTTAGATTAAAGTTATAAAATAATATTAAAATTAATTACTTCTTTTACTATTTTTAAAGTAAATTTTTTAGTAAAAAATTTTTAAAAATTTTTATTTTTAATCTTTAAAAAAATTATTAAAATATTAAAAGCTATTAGTAAATTTAATAGTTTATAAAAATTGAATTAAAATATGATGACTCTAATAAAAAATATAAGATTAAAAGAGTTTATATGAAGGAAAATATTTTTAAAAATATTTAAAAAAAATCTGAAGTAAATATATTAAAAGTTTATTAATATTATAATAAAATATAAAATACTCTAAGCATAGTTAAAAATAAATAAAATAAAAAGCAAATATAAGTAAATAAATTTAATTAATAAATAAATAATTTAATAAAAAAAAATTGATTATATTACAGTAAATTATAAACTTTTTTTAATTTTATAAATTAAACTAATAGAGATATAAAAAGTATAATAATTTATAAAATTTAATAATTTTAAGTATTTAACTAATAAAAGAATTTAATATTTAAAAATTAAGTCTCATAAATAAGATGTAAACTGTTATAATATAGTTACTTATATATAAATTAAGATTAATTCATCTCTGCTTGAAAGATTAATTTATTTTAATTCTCAATCTATATATTCAACTGTTTCTTTATTTAATATTTTAAATTCTAGTTGTATTATAATATAATATTAAACTTTTTTTTTAAAAAGCTCTAAAAATTGAATAATAGATCTTTATATTTATATTTATATTTTTATTCATATCTATATTTTTATTTATATTTATATTTATATTTATATCTATATTTATATCTGAGTCTATATTTAAATAAACTTTTTCGTAGTTGTGATTATACTAAATACTCAAAAATTTAAATAATTTTATTTTTATTAATTCTTACTTTTATTATAAAAACTTTTATTACTATTTTTTATTAAAAATTTAAAACTACTATTAAAAAACTTTATTATTATAATTAATAACTTTAAATAATTTTTTATCTTAATTTTAATTTTGTTTAAGACTTTTACTACTTAATATTAAATAAATTTCTGATAGTTTATATTATTAATTATAAATATATTTTTTATATAAATAAATTCTTCAAATATATCTTAATTTCATTGAGATTATAATGTTAAAACTTCTTATACTAGTTTTTTATCCTCATACTATTTATTAAAATACTTTAAAATTAATATCTTCTTTGATAGAATTGATATCAATCTTGCTATAATATGAAACTTTAAGTAAGTTAACTATAACTAACAAATATATATAAATATATATGATTTCAGATAACTAAAGAATTCTTCAACACTCTCTTATATCATAATGAGCTTGAGCTCTATTATCTATTTTCTAGCTACTAAGTGTTATTAAATCTGCAATAAAAATTAAATACAGAAATCAGATACTAGTTTTCTTATTTAAAAAAACTTTATTATATATCTATATTATAATTTTATAAAGAAAATAAATATTTACTTCTCTAATCTATATTTTCTTTAAATCTTTTTAGAGGCTATAAAATAATATAAAAAAATTTAATTATTTTTATTAATAAAATCAAATCTCTATTAATTCTATTTTCTTCATAAATTCATTATAAGCTAGCTTTAATTGAAGCTTTATAAATTTATTTACTTTATCTATCATAGAATTTATATATGAAAGGTTTACCTTTTTCTTCTCAACTAGATTATAAAGTATATAGTAATAAATCTCTATATAATAGAATCTTTTTGTCAAAAACTTCTTTTTTATCAGATTAATAATATATTTATTATTTATCTGCAATGTTGTATAGATCTTTGACTTTTCTTTTATTAGATTTGCATCTTGTAGCATATTATTCAATTAAATAAGCTCATATATAATGTCACTAGTGGTGATATATTCAGCTTCTGTTATCAATTTTGTAGTTAATATTTAATATTGTAAATATTATAAAACTAAGAATTCATTAATTATGATAATATAATCAGATATTGATTTATATTAAAAGTTTATACTCACTTAATCTGAATTATAATAAGCAACTGATTATAGATTTTTATCATTCTTTTCAATTTTATAAATTATTTTCAGAGCTGTCATCTTTTTTATATAGTAAAAGATATGTTTCAGAGTCACTCAGTAGTTTTTATTCAGATATAAATTGAATCTTGATAAATAATTCACAATGAATATTAAATCTGATCTTATATTTGATATAATATATTGAAGTAATTTGAGCTTCTGATAATATTTTATAGTTATAAACTTATTTTTTATTTTGATATTTTTCTCAGAAATAAATTTAAATTATATATTTATCATTATATATATATCAGCAGAGTTAATTTTATTCATTTTAAAATTTTTAAAAATTTCTTTAATATAGTAAATCTATGAGATTATCAAATTATTATTTAATCTATATATGATTTTTATCTCAAAATAGAGCTTATTTTCTTCAATATCTTTCATCTTAAATTTCTTCTATATTTCACTTAACATTTAATCTAAATTCACCTCTTTGAGGTCTATAACTCTGCAATTATTGATATATAGTATCAG